>NC_079213.1:73606733-73751733 GCF_029633865.1 Lampris incognitus | reverse complement strand
CTGCTCTCCCGCCTCCCTTTCTGAACCTTTCATTCTCCCTTAATGAGAACTCCTCCTAATTATTTCAGTGGCTGGAGCGTGGGGACAGAGCCAGAGTTAGATCCCCTGCGCTCGGACGTGACTGCTATGCTGATGAAGACAAGGGATCAATAATTTAGGCCCTAGCAGTAATGGCGGGGTGAGGAGAAAGCGATACATCTGAGTCAGAGATTACATTTTAAAGGCACAGCCAGGCTCAAGTCAGGCTGGTGGAGTTAACGAGAGACCCCTGGATGCGTTTGCTGGAAACCGCCGACACATTTATGTTTGCTTGAATCCTTACCACATTAAGTCTGAGGCTTAGTCTTGGTGGAAGAGCTTGTTTACCTTTCTGTGTTCACTGCATGTACCATTAGATCATCACAGTCTTTGCTATATGATTTGCATCAGAAAGTAAATGTAAGTATAACTGATGTAGAGTCGTGATTATTGACCATATCTTATTAGTTTGGCACACATCTCTCAAACCAGTCTGTGAAGAATAATAGTCCACTGAGCATTTTCTGGTCATCTCACATTAGAAGAGGCACACATGATGTTGAATTGTACAGAGCTTCAGCTCTGTGAAGCCCCTCCACGTCCCTCTGGGGAGGCGTCCATGCATCTTTTAGGGACTCTTCACATCAGGAAGGCCTTAGAAGAGTGCCCTGCAGTCTCTCCTTCAATTATTAAAGCTAGGATTCAGATACTCTGTTTCAACTTAGGCTTTGGAAGAGAAAAAGAAAGGAGCCACATGCAGAGGACAGTGGCCTGGCCAAGCCTCGCGCCCCTTTCCTGAAGGAACAGAGAGATGGTGACAATTTTTTTCCATGGTAGTTTACTAAAAGATTCTTCTTTTATTGTTTTTTGAATGGAAACTTGGACGGGGTTGTGAAACACTCATATGGGTCTCATATTGCAGGCGTTCCCCTCTTCAAACAGAATGATGCGCCGTGGGTTTTCTATCATTCCACGCACTGTCATCATGTCACACCAGAAGGAATGTGTGCAATTATACAGGGGACACATTTGCTCATGATGTTTCCTTTGAGGGATGCGTGAGGGCTGTGGTTTCAACAGTAATGAAGTCCAAATGATCTGAGATTGAAATGTTAGTTATTGACTTGGCCTGACATACAATAACATCAACAGCAGACATCAGTGTCCTAGACACGAGATACAACGGATTTGGGAGAAACAAATCAATCAACTGAAATATGAGACTTGGTCCCACGTTTTTCTCATCTTCACTCATAGCGCGAGACAATTTAGTTATATCTGGGATACCACAGCGAGAATCACAATCCCACTTGGTTTGATTTAATGAAATAATTTATTATTTATTATTTATTTATTTATTTTAATTTTATTTTCCAGTAATATGCTGAGGAATTCTTGCAAACGCTAGAAAATTGTTGGCCCAATGTGATGGCACTCGTATAAACTCTATAAATTGTCTCTTTGAATCACAGTTGTCTCTTAACTGAGATGAAATATTGATAGACGTGTAAACACACATGCCATATTGAGTAGTTTATTCAAAGTTTCCCTCTTCAGTCTGAAACGAGCTGCTATTAGATTGAGAAATAGGCCCATTGTTTCTGAACCCAGTGCTGATTTATGGTGACAAAATGAAGTTCTAACGCCAAATTGAAATTAATGCTTACTCATTTCCAGCTAAGCTGTCAATGAATTTGAATAAATCCTTACTTAAGTAAAAGTAAGCCTTGTTCATGTTTTGTGCTACGTTGCAAACATCACACAAACTGTTGGGCATAATTTAATATTGTCTTCTGCAGGCATAAATATTCCGTGGTGCATAGATGACAGATGATTAGCATGGCGTAACTGATGTACAGACAAGTCAAGATTTATTCAGGACCCACAATCAATCAGTGCAACGCTATGTATTTGAAGTGGCTTGTTACATGAAAGGAACTCTTGTCTGTGACGGCTCCATATGCACAAGTGTTGTCCAGAGTATTTACTCAAGGCCTTGAGTTGTGGTGGTTGGTTGTGGTCTTCTCCAACGTTGTATCTATTTGTACATTTTTCTCCTGTAGATCATGCAAAATTTAATTGTGTTCCTCTGATGATTGCACGCCTTTTTCGCAGAGACTTAGAATGGGAATGTTCAGCTTTATAGAGAATCTACATTGTCTTACACATCTGGATCCCAGCATTAGATGGAGGAGTCTTCTAGAGCGTCAGTTGAACTCACTCCTGCTAGCATCTTTCCATCTCTGCAGCATTGTTAACACATGCTGAGGAAAATGGTGTGTCTCTCTGTTTTTTTCTTTCTCTGGATTGTATATCTCCTGCCAGTATAGTTTTTTTTCTGTTTTTGCCTGATTTCCTGGTGTCAAGTCAATGGCTTTGTGAAACACAAACATTATAGACTCTTACTGTTGAACAGTATGCTGTGATGTATAATGTAGGGGGAGGGGAGAAGTGTGTGTGTGCATGTGCAGGCATGCATATATGTGTGTAACTGTGTTTGTGTAAGTGGTGTAAGTGCATGTGTGTGTATCTGTGTGTATGTGTATATGTGCATGTGCATGCGTGTGTGTGTGTGTGTGTGCATGTGTGTGTGTATGTGTACATATACCATGAGCTGTGTCTGAAAATGCCCTGCTCTTGGGAGAGGGAAGCTATCCACATATAAGAAATGAATGAGGTAATGTCCTGGGCGGTAATGGGTTTATGCAACATACTGGAACAGAGGAGCTCATTAGGGGACTGGAGACTTAACCCCACTGCTGCCTGCCCTAACTCTCTTTGTCATAGCAGACTGGTTGAAGCTTGGGTATTAAAGCTGGAAAGGGAATCCATTTTGGGAGAGGGAATCCAATATAGTACGTTTCTGATGGAATTTTAGTGCAGTGGTACAGGTGAGCTGCTTTATGTATGAATTGACCTTTGGTGAAGCAGCCAGCCAGCCATGTCTTGTTCGTTGGTAGGGAAACATGGTCAATGGGAAAGCAAAGACTTAATGCTGTACATGTAGTCATTTAGTCATATTAAATGTGTGGCGGTGACTATGGCAAGTAGTAGTCAAGATGTAAACGCCTGTGCTTTTGCTGGTCATTTAAGGCTGTGTTTCTATTATTTAACTCACTGTACCATATGTATGTGTATATAGATATATATGTGTGTATATATGTATAGTATATGTATATGTATGTATGTATGTATATGTATAGTATATGTATATTTGTGTGTGTATGTGTGTGTACACATATTTACATATATATACACGTATGTATCGTGTGTATATGTGTTTGTGTATATATATAATACATACATACAAATACATACATACATAGCTGTGACGACAATGCTCATGGCCTATCATTAGATTATGGCTTTAGTTGCAGATAGTTTACGAAGCAATATTTTCCCAGTCACCAAGAATGAGCATTGTGCCATCTACACTGTTATCCCACATCAATGGACACAGCATGTCAACTGGCTATCATGTGCTATGTGCAATACCATATACTATCAATATTACAACACAATACAGCAGGTTTAAATGATTGAGATACAGTCTTTGGGGTTTGTCTCTGTTCTCAGTGCTAGTCGCAGGGTTTAGCAGTCAAGCTGGCAGGCAGGCGTCACTGGGTTTTTGGCCTGTGTGGAGATAAAGTTTCCGGTCTATTTCCAGCACTGCGTGTTCATTCTAGGTGACTGGGGGGACTGTGTGTCATTAAAGGACTGTCCTCTGCCTCTACCCAAGTGTGAAATGCTGCGCCTTAGAGATGCTGGTCTGCTTTTGTTTGTTCGACCAGTGTGTCGCAATTCGGGAATCACGGACAGAAGGCTTGTGCCGCTTTTAGGGCAAGAACATGCTGGATTGTTAAAAAAAAAAGATATTAGTGTTTCTACAGTTTTTACTGTTTTTGAAGAATAAGAATTTTTACTTTGTAAATGTAAAAAAAAATTAATGGGTGGATCTATTTTAAGACTTTGAAATTTTGCACTAAATGTGGATTATGTTGGTTAATGCATTCAGGTTGTACCTATTTTAGGAATAACTTTGTCATTTACTCAAAAGGGGACCTGATCCAGCCAGATTGGAGCTATGATAGGGGCCTTTGGGGACAAATAATGATAACAATAAAGATGGGCAATTATTCCCCTGTTGACAGTTTTTAAAGCATTTTATAGTTGATTCAGTAGTATAAAATTTTATTGGGTAAAAGGACAAGGGACAAAATGTTACACCGTTTTCCTGGCTCAGGTTTATACTGTGTTATAGGTCTTTCATGACATTTAAAAATTTATTGGACGAGACTTTGAAATCTGGAGTAAGTATATAAAATGATGAATTCATTAGACTTTGTGCCCTTTAGCTTGGCTGCTGTTGGAAATGTTCTGCAGACCTAGCCAGATGAACTCCGTTTGTGACTTCTCATTGCTGCAGCTTGTTATATTAATTGAGTAGCAATTAACAGACGCTGAAATAAACAACATGATATATCAATATTTAGCATCACAGATGTGAGGGGATATTTTATAATACCAATATTCTCCCAGTTGAGCCTGTATGGAGGGAAAAGATCTGCTCCGGCAAATTCAGCAACACCTCAGCTGCAAATTCAATAATACTGACACTTTATATTTGGTATTTTTTACATTTCATATATAAAACATGTTATTCTTGTTTTGTTTTTTTTAATTATGCACCCAGCAATGTTGAGTAGTAGAAGTGGTTCAGGGAAGGCTATAAAAGCTTTTTGTGAAGACGGTGGCTTTTTTTTCCCGAGGCAGGTGCACATCCTCATCCATGAGAGCTGAATCTAAAAGGAGATGGGGAGGTAGGCTCTGCGGGAAAACCAAAGTAGGAAGTCAATAAGGCCTGAATCTTTTATGAAGGCAGAGGTATTCAGATCACAGCACCGCTGACAGAAAGAGCGGCCTGCTCCCTATAAAAGGAGACAGAGCTGAGTAGAGGGTCTAAGTCTCTCCCAGATTTACCTCAGTCCTCATTAACGCTAGAGTTTCTTCACTTGATGCCTTGCATTTCTTGGTTGAAGGTGATGAGATTAGGTTTCCATGCTTTTGCTTTCGCTGTTTCCTGAAAAATAGGAAATGATGTGCCCCTACAATGTATTATATTGAGCCACGAAAGGATTAATAATAGTGGTATTAAGTACGGAATTACTGATTAACTAGGGTATCACTCTCAATATGTGTGTCTCAGATCAGGTAGGATGTGAGTGGTGTGTGTGTGTGTGTGTGTGTGTGTGTGTGTGTGTGTGTGTGTGTGTGTGTGTGTGTGTGTGTGCGTGCGTGCGTGCGAGCACATATGTGTGCATTGTTCACCTCATGTAATGCAACTTGTGTGTATGTTATTTTTTAAAGGACACTATTGAAAAACACCTCGCATCCACACTCATAAAAATGTAGTTAAGGCCGCCTCCTCTTAAATTCATTGTGATTTTTTTTTCAAGTCCAACCTTTTTTCATTTTAAACAGTTTTAATGAGAAGATAAAGCATTTTTTGATGGACGTTTCCATGTTGCGAATGTTCTCCAGCTGCCATTTGGTGCTTTGGTCCAGCAGCTGAAAGACCATTTTCACCACAAATGATCTCTGTACCAGTCAACTGACCTCAGCCAGACTTTTAGAGTGTGTGAGGGTTGTGAAGTTGCTTTGTGTTGAGAGTCAGAGTATATATGAGCTGCTTCTGTTACGATGACTTAGGCTTTTTGATATTTTAGTTGGTAATGATTAGCGAGACAAATTTGAGGAGTGCTGTTTTGTGATAGCAGCGTATGTCATTGAGAAGTGAAAACAGCCCATCATCAGCTAATTGAATTAATGAAAAGTTATTAGGGCTGCACGATATTGGAAAAACTCACATTGCGGCGTTATTTTCTGCAATATACATTGAGATATGAAAAATACAGGAATTTTCACCAGATGACTTGAATAACTCTGTTTGTAAAAAACTGATCATTCCTGAATGATGTGGGTGATTTTGTGGGGGTGTTGTTGGGAAATTGCGAAAAGTGGGCGGTGCCTTTTTTCGTCATTCGTACGGGAAGAGGAGGAGATGGAGTCAGACTGACGATGCGGGACGACAGCCGAAGATAGTCATGCGCGGAGAGGCTCTGACGTCATCCGAATCCGCATGTATGCATCATCCACACCCGTCACCCAAACAAACGAATTATTTACTCCTTTTTAAGACCTGTACCCAATCACACATTACCATTATTTCTCAGTGGGATATATGTTAGCGTGATAATATGGCAATATGGCACCACGTTTGGGGCCCCAGTTTTGTGGCTATCATATACATACAGCACTTTGCAGCTGTTGCATATGACAGCACTTGACTTGTCATGGTTAAGTATTTCACTAAATCGCTCCCATACTCTACTTTTCTGCCCTTCCTTTTTTTTTGTAATTCTCCTTTTTAATTTTCTCTGGGTTCTTTTTTGCCTCCATTGCTGCCTTACACAAATGGACGCCGCAATTGGCGCAATCGGAGTCTAGTCTGCTAATTCGTGCCTGGCAAAAAAATTAAGCTTAAAATATTGTACCGTGCATGGATAAGTAGACACGTTGGCCGCTGGCTGACGGGCCTGACCCTTTAGGGTCGGACCCTTTAGTCGAGCGGTCAGCAATGTTTCTAGCGGTGCGGGCGATACAGGTTCGCGCCGCGGTAGTTCCTGTGGTTGCCCCCTTAATTCGCTACAATATGTTCATGTGATCAATATTTTCCTCATTAACCATGTATTATTTCACGCAACCGCCATTACTCATCATGTTAATTTTTATGACCCGGCCCGCCCGATCCGTGGACTAACTGCGGTGCCTCGGATACAACTGCGATCCGCGCATCACTAGCCAAGCGGACGGAAACGTCGATAGGTCATTTGTCCAAACGGAGCGAATAATGACGAAGTTCCGAGCATTAAATCGTAGTAAACTATGTTATATAAGACAGACTTCTCTTGTAGATAAGTCATGGGAAATGAGAACCGTGCAAGTTTTCCTTTTGTATTGTAGCAAATTCGGGGGGCAGTCTGGGAGACCGTCGCCACAGCCGGGACGCGAACCCGTGTCTCCTGCTCCGTAAGTGACAACGTTAACCAGTCGACTAAAGGGTCCGACCCTGGTCAAGGACCAACGTGTCTACTCATCCATGCACGTTACAACCCCCCTCCTTCGTGAAGCGCGTCCCTGCGCTTCAGCATATAAACTCCCTCACGCCTCTGGGCGCACGCGCTTCCGATGACCTCACGGTCTCACCATCCCACTTCTGACACCAATGTAGCGAATTCGGGGGGCAGTCTGGGAGACCGTCGCCACAGCCGGGACGCGAACCCGTGTCTCCCGCTCCGCAAGTGACAACATTTACCAGTTGAAGAAAGGGTCCGACCCTGGTCAAGGACCAACGTGTCTACTTATCCATGCACGTTACAGTATCAAGCAGCAAAAAGTTGTATCATGAGGTGTTTGAGTTAGTTTCGTCTTACTCCAGATAGCGCGTCCTGCAATGTGACTATTGTGCATGCGCACATCGCGACGACGACGCTGAAACAATATATCGTGCAGCCCTACACACTGTGCAGATGTAACCCACAAAGACATTATACAATGTCAGATGAATTGGAAAATATGAATGCCAGCGGGAAACTAACATCCACCAGGGCTTGGATAGATTCTGGGAAATGTAACATTGAAGTTGTCCCGCTCATTCATGATATCTCCTCAGTGCATGAAGAGGAGCAGGTGCACTATTGCTGAAAGGTTGAGCTAGGTCTTTGTGAATGTTGGACCAATACACCAGGGCTGGGAGATGTCCACAATAAAATACCTTTTTATGTCTGGTTTCTATCCCAGGGATGCTCTGGTGGCTCTCATTGCAATTAAAACCAAGTGTCCATCAGAGGCTATCTCTGCTCTGTGTGGCCCATATGTTTGGGTGCTGATAGAGCGTGGATTACTCTGTTTGGGACACAGATAACAGGCTGTTTATAACCTTGGCAGAGTCTGGGGCCTAATCTGGCAGGAGCATATTTCCCCTTGCTCTCTGATAAAGGCCTGTTAGCAGCTTTATCACACGGGCAGATAGAAGTCGAGCCAGAGCGAGACGAGCACAGCACCGAGCCCAATCTGGCACCGCACACAGTTCTGCTGCTTTATTTTTAGAAGCCTTGTCACCCCCACCCCCAACCCCCCCATCCCTCGAACACACGCACACATGCATGCATGCACGCACACACACACATACACACACACACACACACACACACACACACACACACACACACACACACACACACACACACACACACACACACACACATGCAGACACCATAGCCAGCCCCATTCCTTGTCAGAAAGAGCAATCAATTTCGACATCTGCCTTTGCGGGCAATGCAAAGACCAACAGACAAATTAAAAGGAGAATGTCCTCATTCATCATCATAGGGTTTGGGGTTGGCTTGCTCATTGTAATAAGAAACAAGACAAAAAAAAGAAGGCCATTCTGTCTTATACGTGTCATAATGTTTTATCATAGGTTATTATGTATT
Source organism: Lampris incognitus (assembly GCF_029633865.1). Taxonomy (NCBI): domain Eukaryota; kingdom Metazoa; phylum Chordata; class Actinopteri; order Lampriformes; family Lampridae; genus Lampris; species Lampris incognitus. The sequence goes on along the minus strand of NC_079213.1, from coordinate 73,743,160 downwards.
ATGTGGAACCTAAAAGTAATTAGCTTACTGCTGCAACAGACCAGGAAACAGAACTGTAGACTAGCCATTTTAATTTACATAGGGCAGTTAAAAAAATTAGACCTTGTAAACGGGCATCTTGATTACTTTTGGGAATATTTTTAATATGTTAAAGTAAGAATCTATAGCTTTATAGAATATGATTACTCTTGCCAAGAGTTTTTTCCAGGGATATAAATGTGCCTGCTATGTTATTTACCCTTTCTCCAGCTTGATTCGTCTGCCTAGTCACAATTAAGCCATTTTCTCATATGAACTTCGGACAATGTTCGGAGAATCGGGTCCGGGCATTGTCCAAAGTTGCTCTTTCACACATGTTAACCCAACAGGAGATTGTCCGTGTATGACGTGTTCTCACCTACTGGAAATACTCTGTTTGGTTTAGGTGAGGGGTGGTGCCTGGGTAGAGCATGCAGGGGGCAGGACATGACGCAGAAAGTTCGCTACGTAAATCGCAGTGTTTTTGTTTACAGCACATCAAAGATGATGGACGAGGCTACCGACTCATCCATAATGATGGCCATTTTTGCGTTGATACAAATACTACATGTGTTTGGACGTATCTTCAGTATCGACGAAAGAGTGAGCAAAAAATAAAAGCATGCGACTGGCATGGTTTCACACCAGTCGCACGATAGTAACGTCATCAACACTCCCACTCGCTCACTGTGAATACTTCAGACATTGGGCCTCATTTATCAGTCGTTTGTATGTGCGAATGTGTTCATACTGCCTTGGTGGAAAAGGGGTATCGGAGACCAGTGTAGAACCTGGGTAACCCCTGAATTTAGACACCAATTGGCTAACACTTATGTCTTTGCAAGCCTCAGTGATTGCTCATTGCAAGAGGTAAACACTAGATGTTAGGTAGAAAGAATTATAAATAACCATCAGGCTTTGCTAGGGCGTCCAGGTAGCGTAGCGATCTATTCCATTGCCTAGCAACACGGGGATCGCCGGGTCAAATCCCCGTGTTACCTCCGGCTTGGTTGGGTGTCCCTACAGATGCAATTGGCCGTATCTGTGGGTGGGAAGATGGATGTGGGTGTGTACTGTTCGCCGCACTAGCACCTCCCCTGGTTGGTTGGGGTGCCTGTTCGGGAGTAAGGGGGAACTGCACAGTAAAATACTGAGTGTTAATTTAACTTCCTGAGTGTTAATTTAACTCTGAGAGTGTACAAATAGACCCGAAAGGATCCATTTGTACACTCTCGGAGTTAAATTAACACTCAGGTTTTACTGTGTGGGAGGGTAATAGCGTGATCCTCCCATGCGCCTACGCCCCCTGGCAAAACTCCTCACTGTCAGGTGAAAAGAAGCGGCTGGTGACTCCACATGTATAGGAGGAGGTATGTGGTAGTCTGCAGCCCTCCCTGGATTGGCAGAGGGGGTGGAGCAGTGACCGGGACGGCTCCAAAGAGTAGGATAATTGGCCAACTACAACTGGAAGAAAAAGAGGGGAAAATCCCCCCCCCCCAAAAAAACCCATCAGGCTTTGCTTCTGATTGTCAGAAGACAATCTTGAGAGCTAAAAAAAAATCCATGGAGCCGGTGCCTAATCTCGAACCAGTTCTTCGCTTTTCAACAGCCAAAGGAAAACCGGTTCCAGAGTGGCACCTGCTCTTTGCTGTGCCAGAAGAAAGAACCGCTTACGTCAGGAGCTGGGGCAGGATTATCGTGCTCAACAAGACCAATAGGCAATACATTACTTTGCAGCAACAATCAGTTCTGCCAATGCATTCGCCCCCTAACACTGACACTTCAAATCAAAGCTTAAATAGGAATCAAATGGTTTTATCAGCGCATACTTTATTTGATCAACTTTGACAGAGTGAATTTGAAACCCCACATTCATTTTTCTGCATTTGAAAACCGAATGTTAGTATAACTATCTGAAATACTATGCTTAAAAACACATCGATAAAGAACACTGAAGAGTTCGCCCTAAGAAATGTTGAGAGATTAATCATGGAAACCTTGTAAATTTCCGAACAATCGCCCCACAGGAGAACAAGGGAGATAATCACAGGTTCCTTTAATTTTATATTGGACTTGATATTGTGTGATGATATTTAAACAAACCATCCGTCAACAGAGAAATAAAAGCCTCTTGGCTTGAGACCAGTCTCTTGAGAGAGCTCCAGCCAGCTGACACCGGGGTCTGTGATCACAACTGGCCAGCTGGTCACCAGTTTGTGGAGCTTCTCAACTCCGAAAATGTTGGAGCAGCTTTTCGATTCGCCGTCAATTTTCATAAAACTGTCAACATTCAAAATCTACACAGTTGATTTCTCACCTCAGAAATTCTCAGACGTGAATCCAATAATGAAATGGCATATGAAAATTGCAAAAAAAAATAAATCGAGACCTACACAGTTGATGTCTTGCCTCATCTTGCTGGGAAAGTGGTGACATATACAGATGTATACAGCGACATAATGACATGGCTCTCTAGCCAGCTGTAGCCCGTGGAAAAGCAAACCAGTTCTTAGAAGGGTAAGCACCAGCCCAGAGCTTGAACTAGGTTCAATTGGGGGGAAAGGGGTATGAGACAAATCTCAGGTTGAAAAAATGCCATTGGTGTGTAAGAGCAAATTTGTATGAACAAACAATTGATGAGTGAGGCCCAATGACCTGCTCTATTCTCATATGGGCTCAATCGGGCATTACCTGGGCTTGGTACTAGGGAACAGGCAGGGTAGTTTAATGTCCAGTCCGACTGATTTGGACATTTGTGTTCACATACGACTCTCCTCCTGGTAATGTCTAGATAAGTTCAAGATTGCAGTGCATGTGTGAAAACAACTTCAGAGAGAGCATTCCTTTCAAAATTGTCGCCCGTGTAATTTACTTTGCTGTAGCTTAAAGATCTCTCGTTCCCCTCTCAGTCAGTCTTTCTAAACAGTTCCCTCGCTCCCTCTCTCCCTCTTTCAGGAAAATTGCTTTCTTGCAATCAACAGATTGCTTGCTGCACTTAGGGGTAAATACAGGTAGACTACAGCATTAGCATAACATTATTCAGACAAGTGTCAACCTCTAGGCAGTTAGCGCTGCATCTAAGCTTACTATGAGGTGAAATGAAGTGCTACAGAGTGAGGGAAACTGCTATGTCAAAGATTTTCAGAACTGAGAGAGGAGGTGGAGTTGGCTGATGTTAAAAGTGCAAGATAAAGAAAAAAAACCTCTAATTTAACATGTAAAAAAAAACATAAAAGAAGAAGTAATCAAAGAAATTCAAGCATGGAAAAGGGAGCATATATGATAGCAGCAGCTCTTGCTGCAAGGTGACTTAACATGTAGGATTTACTCCCTCTCAGCAGGATGTGCTGCCAGGGTTGTGCAGAGAAGCTAGATCCTGGACTCTCTGGGGGTCTGCAGCATCTAGGTCAGAGTGGTCTCATAATACAGCCAGAATGCTGATGATAGGACTGCAAACCATGCAGGATAAGTTACATGGGGAAAGGCTTTATTGGCTCAGTAGCAATAAATGTTAACACTGTTTCTGGCATAAGCCCGAAAATAGAGGTTAATGTGCAGTATTAATGTCAGTACTGCAAAAAGCTATGAAATGTCTCTAACTGCTTTTGCTGTTGCATTAGTTAACTCCCAATTAACCTCACATGCATCATTATCGTTTAGTTTCCTAATTCAAGTTAAGCGCCATTCCTGTCTTTGCTGCAATAGGAATTGATAATCTTTTGTACACTTTGTCCTTGGGGATGTACTGTGAAGTGTAGCAGGCTTGATCTTTCACCAGGGAGATTCTCTCTTTAACCTCCTCCTTTGCTCCACCCCTTCTTTTCTCTCTCTTGATTGACAACAGGGGTTCCTTCTGACCTACATTTGCATCTGCTGTGTGACCCAGATAGAACCTGCGTAATTAGCCACTCGGCCATTTTTGAATCTTGAGTAGCTACTTGTGTCGGTTCTTTCCTGGGTGCAGGGGGGTCTTAAGCCGTGTTGCAGTAGCAGTGTCCCCAGGGCCTTTTGTCTGGGGCTGCAGGGCTGCACCAAGACAGTTTCCCATCCGGTTGCCTGCGTGGTCATCCGGGACATTTTAGGTCATCTGATTACTATTCAAGGCGATCACCAATCAAGGACCTGCATTAACACCATATCTGGGAGATGCATGGGCTGATGAAGTTTATCCCTGAATATTGCAATAAAAGGGGGAAAAATGCATTTTGGACTTTCTGCAGAGTATTTGGCTATAATGTAATGTGACTTTGTGGTGCCCGGTGCTGTATCCTCCAGATCACCGGTAACAAAGTCAGGAATGGCAGCATCTTCATCACAAATAGAGAACTCTCCCGGGATCCCACTGCGGATTCCAATAGCTAGTGTGAGAGACATCTCCAGCTTTCAAGACATGTATCCCATATTAGCGCTGCAGCCATCACACTACCTTTGTCTGATGAACACGATCATCACACTCTGAATATGCTGAATGGTTTGATGAAGATGTTTTGTCAAAATAAGGAACAGATAGTTGTTTTCTGGCACATTAAAGTGGATTGAGAAAAGGAACAAAACTTGAAGAAAAAAAATCTTGTTACAGTATCATTAGATCATATAGCCTTGTAGCTGAGCACGTTTTTTTTATTTATTTTTAACGTTCTTGCACCTAAGTACAAAGGCTTCTTAGACATGTGCATGTACATTAAGAAGATGTGTATACAATAAGAAGACTGAATTTAGTTACGATTGTGTTACAAAATTTTAAGTACAAGAAAATAGTCTGGGACTGCTTTTCTGGGTTTAGCTTCTGCCTCCTCACAGTAGGATTGTCTGTTATCAGCAAATGTGACATTTTCGTATGTGATTTCTATTTATTTAGCATACGGAGGAGCTATCATAATGACAATTTTCTTTATCCCCCGATGAACATTGATGAAGGTTGTGGCTGTTATAATTACTGTTTGTCTACGAATATCTGGGATGAAATGGTAATATGGTGCTTTTTTGGGGAAAGGGAATGAGACACGTTCTCCCTGAAATGACGATTTTCATTCATTCCAGCTTCATTCAACCACATTTTAAATAATAATGCTCCCATCTGTGCTGAACCATCAGAAAAGGAACCTTTTCTTGTGGCTGCATTAGATGGCCTTTCATTTTCTTTAGGCCTGCAATCATAATGACATAATGTCATGAAAGAGCCTCTGTGGGGCTCCCTGTCCTATCTCCTGTGGTGGATTCATATTCCATCAGCTTTACTGTTCCTGATATGTAAAATACCAAATCCTATTATTTCTCTGGCTAAATAACACCGGTCCCAAAGGCGTTGTGTGACGTTTTAATGAGAATCTGAGACCCGATGCTCAACGCTGACTTCTCTGCTGCATTTCCTTAAACTGCCAAGTAAGAGCCCCATTAATAATTCAGCTCATTAAAGTGTGTAATTAATTTGGAGCTGTGTAACAGGGAGAGACTGGGGTGCAGGGAGAAATCTCTCCAGGGGGGTTCTAGAGAAACATTGGGGTAAGAAACAGCACCCCCACTGTGATGGAACCGGTTCCCCAGCACACAAGCGAGCCTACTGCATCATTTATCTCTCAGAAAAAAACTACTGTGGGGCGCAGGGCTCTGACGCTGGTATGCACTGAGACATCTTCCGGCAACAAAGCCAATCAACAATCCAGCATGGTGGGTGGGTGTGTGCGTGTGTGCGCGTGTGTGTGCGTGTGCATGCACGCACGCGTGCGCGTTTGTGTTTGTGCATGCCGGGGAATGTGCTTTGGTGTCCATTATTGTGAATGTTGAAGGTTAATTTCATGGTTTTCTGACATTCTCAGGGTGAGCTGTGGGTTTTAATAAAACTTGAAAATGTGACAAGAGTGCGTAATTATCACTCTTTTATTCCAAGAGATATGAGATATTGTACCCCTTTATAGTCACTACTCTATAGGACTGTGTTTTATCCATCTTGAGGTTCACTCGGATCATAACAATATCTGAAGGGGTTCTTGCTCTTAAGACGGGTAGCTATTAACGCTCAATACCACAAACGCCATAGGAACCAATTCAGGTTTGCCTTCTGCTGTTTACTTTCAAATGTTTCAGGTAGACCTTAGTAAACGCTGCCATCCAAACTCAGCGTGCCTGCTGCCACTCACAAGCCCTCAGCTGCTCCAGATGTGGCTTAATTTACTGCGACTTGGCTAATCATAGTGATTAAGGATTAATTACTGTTAATCACTTTTACATAAACTGGTTGGCAGTAGCCGAGCTGGGCTCTGAAAAATGCCACACATCTGAGCATAGTCAGATAGATGGAATGGGATGGAACTGGAAGATTCAAGGCTTGCCAATTCGCAATTTGGGGATTTGTCTAAGTTTATGCTGTAGCTTTTCCTCACTTGAGCACACCAATAAAACCAATATTCTGATAACTTGGATCATTTAATACAATTCAAGTGATAACGGGCCACTTTGTAGTGGCAATGCTGATTTTACATCTACTGCTAGATTGGGTGAGTCTTAGCATTCCTAAGTAGGGTTTATCACTAAAACGTTTTGGCCAAGGCAAAAATAACACTGTCAGTTTTTGAAGCGGCATTTATAGCCATGCGGTTCCTGGTCACCCGTGGTCAAAAAGACATTTCTATGTTGTTTGACTACCCTACTAAAGGAGATAGAGTGTAAAGAAGCATGACCGCCGGGACTTCCATTAACACAGACTGACAAGGGAATCACAGAGACATCAGGGGGTCCGGCATCAGGCTGACAACAAAGCCACTGTGCTGTACTCGTACCCCCCCCCCCCCGCCCCTGCACAGGCTTAGGGTGGCAGTGTGGTCACCTTCCCTCCTTGGCCTGGTTTTAGAGTGTGACATGCTCGTCTGCTCCCCTGAAGGAATGGCTTTAATAAGGTAGAACAGATCAAGGATACCGTTAATGACATGGCAGGCACAGTCAACACACTGCCTCAGGCCGTGGATGGCCCCAGTCTGGTGCATGCTGCTGGACGCTAGCTATCTTGTGTGGGTCACACAAGACACTTGTCTAGATGCTCCAATACTGCTACCGATCCTTTATGTGGGATGAGTAGTTGCACAGCAGTGGCATCGCCTTGAATGATTTTCACCACCACATTGATAGATAACAACAGTGAGTTTGTTGTCCACCGTATCGCTGTCTATCTGTGTGTACAATATCACGTTAAATATTGGCCTGATTTTCGGCTTAACCTGGGCTGAATACTACTCCTTGCCTGAAATCGATCAAATTTTTAGCCAAAAATCCACCACCGAACCCCTCAACTTCTAAAAGCAGGGTTCATACACTTACATTCTGTCCACTGTGAGCATGATTTTCCCAAAACTTAAACCCTTGGATATCCTTTTTTCCTCTCTCATCAATCCACATAATCGCAATTTCAAGTGACGATACCAACTGGCTCATGTTGGTATTGCTTAATGTGATGTTTGTCTTGTGATTTCAAACAAACTGTAAAAACGACATATTGAAAATGTATCGCCCCTTTCCAATATTCTGCAGACATTAACAGGAAACAATAGGGGGGGAAGGCTCCAGCTCTTGCTGGATGAGCTTCACCATTAGCTCCAATTTTGTGGGAATGAGCATGCTAATTTTATATTTTAAACTTTTCCATAAAAGAAGGGTCAGGCAGTAAAATATTTTACCGGAGGCCTAATGTATTGTCCCTCTTGAATAATTGAGAACATTTTTCTCGTGAATGTCTTTCACGTCAAATCTTAAGTACAAAGCATATCCAGTGCACCAGAGGCTGCATCATTATTGGCTGCCCTAAGGCCTGGCTGGGCCAAATTACAATCACCATAAATGTCTGCATAGGATGGGACGGATGGTGTGTGATCAGTCCCACTTAACAAAGTGTGTGTTGCTCCTTTCACTTAAAAACTGCTGGTCACCGAGCAGAGGGGCCTGATATCAGATGAGAAGCCACCAAAGCGGTTTAAGGCAATGCCTGTCAGCTCCCCTCCCAGTGGCTGTCACCTTCAGGAGAGTACAAAGCCTCATCGTTTTAATTTACTCTTAATCGTTTTAATTCTCCCCCTTAGTGCAATAGCCCTTGTTCTACAGTTTGATCTGCCTATTTGACATTAGCTCTTGCATGACTTACAAGAACTGACTTTATGTCATCACTGTAGATTATAATGTTTCATAAAAGGGCTGATAAATAACTGGATAGTTGGTTAATTCTCCTTATTTATTTATTTATTATTATTATTACATTATTTATTTATTTTATAGCGGGCGGCATGGCTCAGAAGGTAGAGCGGGTCGTCTAGTAATCGGAAGGTTGCTGGTTCGATCCCCTGTTCCTCCAGAGAGCGTGCCGAAGTGTCCTTGAGCAAGACACTGAACCCCTAACTGCTCATGATGAGCAGGTTGGTGCCTTGCATGGCAGCCTCCACCATCAGCGTATGAATGAATGTGTGTGTGAATGGCGAATGTGAGGCATACACTTGAAAGTGCTTTGCGTGGTAGCTATACTAGAAAAGTGGTATATAAATGTAGTGCATTTATCCCTTTGATTTGTTTTACCACGACATGACTAGAACTTGAATAAGGGCGTATTTGCTATCGATACTTGAAATTGAAAGTTGTTAAAATCCTGTGCTTGTTTTGCACATATCTAATAAGGGACATACAAATTTATTCCTTTGGCAAGAGTTTAAAGACTTTTTTTGTCTATACAAATTCATACAGAGGGGTCTTAAGGGTAGCTGGATTTAACAGTTTGATGCCTGTCGTCTTCCTCCTGGTGTATGTTGGTTCTCTTTCCATTCCAGTACACTTGCGAATGTATAATGAATTATGCCAATGTTGAATTAGCATGTAGCTGTCGCTTCAGCTCCGGTGCCTGCCTTGTGACAGGACCACCGTAGCACAGGCTTGCGTCGGGAGAGGGGGCTTGTACTGTGATTTATTAACTGCTAAAGCCACAATGAAGTGTGCCCACTGAAGCACCAATGCAGACAAATAGGGCCAGTGCTGTCACTGTAAATTCAAGCAGACAGGCCAACCACAGCCCGACCAGAGAGGGTTAATTATGCAAAAGCGTTTGGCTTTCTCTAGACACAGTGTTTTAGGCAGAACCCCTTGTTTGTTGGGTGCAGCGTTACATTATGCCTCTTGAAATTATTTCAAAATACCAGTTTGATATTTGTAAATACAATAACGTATGATGAACCGATAGTATAACTGTGAACGTTGAAGGTGAGGCCCATTTTGTCATCATAAACTGAAAATCAATATGTATATTTCCTTATTTTAGACGTGTTTTTTTTTTTGTTTTTTTTTGTGATTGGCTTAAATACTTAAATACTATTTTCTAAAAGAAAATGAATAAATAAAACCAGGATATATCAAACTTGGACTGAAAATCTATTAAAGCCTTTTTTGCTGAAAGGTACCATCAAGTAAATATTACATGATTTTTAGTGCTAATTTCCAAAAACACGTGTTTTTTTCCACAGAGCTCAAACTCTACAGATGTTTTGTAGACGGTAAATGTTTCTTTTTGATTCTGCTGTCACACTTGTGCACGTCTTCTGTCAGTAACAAGTACCTGCTTTCACTTGTGTAATTTTTATCTCGAAATGACTTTAAAACCGAAGGGACATAAAATGGCATCCACAATATGGCTGCAGATGGGAGCTTTGACTTCAGGTGAAAGGAACGGGTAATAATTTCAAGTCTTGCGCCCCTCACCTTTCTAATCAAATTGCTCTTAGAAATGTCAGAGCACAGCAGTGTTGAACTCCCAGCAGCGCGCTGCATATCTAGACAGGCTGTCACCTGACCTGCATCAAGTGGCAGTTTTTTGGCAGACCCTCGGTGCTCCCTCCGCTTTTACCCCTGATGTAACACGGTGGATCACTTTACAGCATCCAAGTGCAGAATGGAGGGCTTTCAGAGTTGTCTGCCAGTCTGAACTGGAGCAGCCAGTCTTCTCCGTCAGCGGCATCGGGGCCTCTCTGTTCAGCCGTACGTCTCGCTACCCGTGATAGAGGCCCAACATCATTAATTAAACATCAGGCTTTCCCCGATCATCAGATCACCAGGCCGAGCGTCCATGCCAACCGTTCTTGTCGAAACGCCTGTGAAATTTAGAAGGGGATTATATATGATAATGGTTTTTGACAGGTTGCCATTTGCCTCTGTTAATCTGATAGGATAAGATATCTGGACTGCCGAGCGTGGTGTGCTGTGACTATTTGAATTTGATATTGTTATGCCATTTAAAAAAAAAAAAAGAAAAAGGAATGCCACATCATTTTGAAGGTGCAATCAATGTCCTGGAAGAAAGATAATCCCCTGAGAAGCCTATGATATAATCTCAAATGTTATTTATATTAAATAATTGGACTATGTTTTGACCTATATATATATATATATATATATATATTATATATATATATATATGTGTGTGTGTGTGTGTGTGTGTGTATGTATGTACAGTGTTTATGGGGTATATGCACATATATGTTAGGTATGAGTATAACATTATATATTTGCTTGATTGGTCAATTCAAATATGTGCAACATAGAAAGTTGTACATGTGTTTGTTGAGGACAAGCAGTTGCGGGAAGTAAAGGGGGGTTTAGGAAAGCAGCGCCGTCCAAATAGGTACGTAAATCATGGAGCAGCATGATACTCCTAGCTTGTCCTCAAAGAGCAAAGCTTTTTCCTGAGCTGCTTGGAAATGAAATTAATATTTTCACATTAAGGACCAGATAGTTAAACATCCACCTCTCTAAAAGCCATTTACCCGGGGTTTTTATTAGATATCGATTTGATTTGTAAAATGCCAGATGCTGCGAGGTTGAATAAATGTCATGTGCTTCCATTGCTTTCTTTTCCAGTTTACTTTTCATGTCTGCTCAAGGGGCTGACATTTTGTCTTGCAGTGAGTGTGCACCGCAACGAAAAACCAGACGAAGACTCTCCATCCCAGTCCCGATGCTTTCTCGCAAACATTATGCAATTATTCAGAGTAATGTATACTCGCTGCGCTGTATTTACGCGTGGTAACAAAATTTGCCAAGATGAAATCACTTGATCTTAAATACTCCTCCCAAGGTATTTTCCCAGATACCATGCCACCATCTTTCCGGGGAAGGATTCCACATGTCATCAGAAAATTTATCAGCCACAAAAGACAACATAATAATCCCGTTGGTTTGATTTGTATTAGTGCAGGAATCAAGTGTGGCTTAATGGTCACCTTGTGAGAATTGCGTGTTAAGCAACAAGAGGGAGGAATAAGGCGTTGTCTAACAACAAGCCATCTCTGAGACACCTTCAAGAGGGGAAAGGCATCCATTAGAGACTTATAGCAAACGTGTGTTCAGTGAAGAGGAGGACAGCTGGGGCTGAAATCACACACACACACACACACACACACACACATGCACGCACGCATGCATCCAGATAATTGTTTATCCCTGGGAGGACTTTCATTGTTTGTCTGTGGGTGGCTAAGTAAGTTCACCAGCACTATTGGACAGGGACAGCCCAACAGACCCAAGGCTCAAAAACATTAGGATGAATCAATTAGGCTGCCATTACCCAATAAAGTGGCCCTCACTGAGTCGTGTAATTATGACCCACAGCAGAGCCAATTTTATGGAGGCACATTACCCGTTTCTTTCCTTTATTCATTTTATTTGTTTAAGATAATCCATTCAGCGGTTTTAATTATGTGCTTTAGATTCAGTATAGGATGAATCATAATATGCTTCAATCAGGCATTCTGTTTAGATCAGGCACACACACACAAGTCTGCTTTTTTTCTGTTATCCTTCAGACTACTACCACTTGCATCCATATGCTGGTGTCCTAGTCACTGGGGACCTACTCGGTAATACACAAGTCAAAATATTCTGACCAACACATCTGCCATTGTTTTCTCCATCACATTATGTTGTCACTTCAACTGAGACTAACACAATAGTTGTCCCCGTGCAGAATCTGACATAACCCCGCTTGGAACAAGTTCAAATCCCCTCCATATTATATGATGTGAGCTTTTAGCAAGAGCTGATATTATAGGCAACAGCTACTTAGCTTGTTCTCAGCTCAGCGGATGCTGTGTATGTGTGACAATGTGCTGTCAATGAGGGATGACAGTACACAGCCAACATGGCGTGTTGCATTGTTCCTTCCTGGGTCCCTCCTGACAGATGCTTTCCAAGACAGCTGGATCAGCAGCAAGAACGGAGCTGGGAGCGCCGGTACACACAACGATCGCAGCACCGACGTGATATCTGGCTGATTAGAGAGGCTATTCAGATGTCAGCCCAACAAGGCTGGGGGTTCATGTTTGGCTTTCTTTTATTTGGCAATTTCAAAAAGCAGATTTGACCCCGCAGCTTTTAAAAGGGTTACGTCTTTATTTTTGACAGCCATATTCTGCCTGGAATACTTTGTGGTGCCGAAATTAATGGCTCGCCTTTCATTTTACAAATTCTTGCTTTCGACCTTCTTGCTTTACCACTCTAATTGTGTCGGCCCTCCAGACTTTTTCTCCCCCCCACCCCATGCAATCTTCTAAGAAGTGACCTGCCCTAGAACGACCACTCTCTTAAAAGACTGATGTTGGAGGTGCCTTAAGCCAAGTAAAATAAACACTTTGTGAAATGTTGAGTCGGTACTTGGCAGATGTGAATCGAATCATTTTCGCGAATGGGGGGGGGTGGCGGTGGATTTTTATGTCCCATTTTCATTTGACAGTCTAGACATTTTATGAGTTTGGGAAGAAATCCGAAGGCCTCGGTTTTCAGTTGAAACATCTGAAAAGGGCTTCCTCCCTTATATCTGTGCACTCTCTGAATCCCAAAGTGCTGTTAGTCATTATGTAGAGACAGCTAACCCCAAACTCCCAGCCCTCCACCCCCTGACATGCACGCACACACACACACACACACACACACACACACACACACACACACACACACACACACACACACATCCAGGGGACAGGGTCAAGTGAGTTGTCTAAAGCAATAGAGAGGACTTGGACATCAACATTTGTAACCAAACATTTTAGGAGCTTGGTAAATAATTTCTAATCTGCAGCAGAATCGCTAATGCAGCCTCTTACTGTTTACCTTACCCCAATGCTGGAAATTTACTTCTCAAAAGTATGTGCCGCATAGATCGTTTCTCAAATGGAAATGACTTCCAGAAAGTGCAGTTTGGTTTACTCTACGGGATATTGTGGTGCGCTCTCATATTAACACCCACTTTAGTCTGGTATTTATGAGGTGATAATGATAGAAAAAATGGCCCTACCACACTCGTGAACCAGCATCGTTCAGGACTGCTGCTGTTGTGTACGAACTCGTTGTTTCACCGGGCTTTTGATGAAATGAAATGTTGCATTGCTGGGAAGAAGAGGTGAGAACGTGGGTGTGAGCGCAGATTCTCCATCCATTTAATCCGTGCATTATCAATGTTGATGAAGGAGTCGGGGGGGGGGTGCTAGACGGGATGTTTGTAGAGTCCTGACAGACAGTATCCCCCCCCCTGCCCGCCCGCCACCCACAACACTCCCCCACTTTCAATCTACCTCCCGCTGAGCCCATGGCCTGAACTCTTGACCTCTTCTACTCGCCAACAGTCGCCACATTTGCATTTCCAGTCCACTTAAAGCGAGTAGGGAACTGAGGGAGCTGCCCCCACCCCTCCTCGTTTTGGTCATACAGCAGGCTTCATTCTCATCCAAGTGACCCCCTGCCCAGGCCTCCCAACCCGGACAGCAGTCTGGGGTTAATGCACCAAGCACTCCCATTGTCTCTGAATTAATGAAGTGCTCCCTGCCTGTCCGTTCTCATTCAATGAGAATGAGACACATGACAAGTGGTAACATTTTAAATGGCAATCGATACGCAGACCTTCAAATCACCAAGTCAAACCTCACTGAAGTCGCCGAGGCTTTGAAGTAATGATACCTCTGCCTGCTTTTGATGGGCTTGTGTTTACTGGGATTAGTTTAGATCCTCACATGGACGGAGAGGGTGTTTGCAATTGAAATGGACGATTCTCAGATGGAGGAGGAAGTGGGAGAGCCTATCAGTGTTTCACCTCAGCAAATGGAAGGTTAGCTGCTGTTTTCCTAAAGAATGGCAAGGGAGACCTCTGGTGGAGGGGAGAGGCTCAGCTTCTCCAGCGTTTGTCCGGGGTCCAGTAATATTAATATTTCCCATTGTCACTTTGGGATATTGTTGCTGCCACTTATCGTCAAAAATCCTAGCATTTTCCTTCAAATCAGTTAGGTCATAGACTGTGTGTGTTTTTGCTGAGTATGATTGTGTCAGACAGCAGTGAAACACAACATCACATGACATGATAACAGACCCAACATTAACATGCTTCAGAAAAGTGTCACCACTGGCTCTTAATTTATTATGTCTAACCTACATTTGCAGCTAATGAATTTTTGTATCAATGTAATTGCCATTTCAGATTATCCCATCAAATCACATTAGGACGTTCCAGTAGCTCAGCAGGTGAAGACGCTTGCTATTTACTGGTGACTCACTGGTTCTGACTCCATCTAGTGACCTTTACCACAGGGCACCCCACCTCTCTCTCTCTCTCTTGCTCTCTCTGTCTGTCTTTCTGTCTGTCTCTCTCTGCTCCGCCTGTCTTGTCTCTTCCCACTGTACAATGGCCAGAAAAAAAATATGTGCCACATATCAAAATCTAAGCATAGCTCACTTGCTTTGTAGTGATGCACGGGTCAGGATTTTTTAATTCCCACACCAACCCCATCTGTTACGAGAGCAAATCCGCACCGCCCGACCTGCTAAAATATGCGTTAATTAACCACCTGAATCCAACCCGCAAACCTCCAAATTTAGCCTAGGCTATAGCAAAGTGAGCAGTGTCGCACTATTTCATTTTTGGACTGTTTGCCAAGCATAAAACACTGATTGTAAGGCAGCGCCTATTGTATCTTAGCCTAATACTGTCTGGGTCTACACAACTACATAAACAAATGAATTGTTCCAAACTGTGTTCTGTATTTTTGAATAGCATCAAAACAGGTAAACCGCCATTAAAGACATGAATTCTCTCTCTCTCTTTCTCTCTCTCTCTCTCTGTCTCTATCTCTCTCTCTCTCTCTCTCTCTATATACACACACACACACACACACACACACACACACACACACACACACACACACACACACACACACACACAAGCGTCATCTTTATGACCAAAAAAAAGCATTTTGGTAGTGTAAACAAAAGCTACAGATACAACTTAGGGAAAAACATCGTAGGTGAAGCCTCAACACTCTAATAAAAGCACATGTATTGACTAAAACCACAATTTCAAATCGGTGATCAAGGTGCTTTTTTGTGTGCATGTGTGTGTTTAAGAGAGAGAGCGAGTGGCAGAGAGAGAGAGAGAAAGAGAAACAGAGCGAGAGAGGGGAAGAGAAGGTGGACTAGTAATAGACAGCCTAGCACATTGCACGCAATATTTCTGTAAGTTATTTACAATCTTGAAAGCCAGAGGCTAAATTGTCTAATGATGATTAAAATATATATATATATATATATATATATATAATTATTTAATAGAGATTAAGTTATTTATAACATACTCGTAGCGCTGCTTTGTCACATTTTGACCCACCCGCCTGAACCTGTGATATTTTCTAGTAAGCTTATCCGACCTGCCCGACCCACCGGTCAACTCCAATACTTCTTATACTTCTTTGTTTACTGAACTTGGATTTTTACATTAATGAAATTGGACAAATTTACTTTTAGTCTGTAACTTTGCCAAAGTATTCAGCCAGACCTTTTATTTGGGTCCACAAGTGTAATAAAACGGCAATAAAAAGACCAATGATTGATTCATTGGATAAGCCCTTGCCAGAAAGGCTGGTTATAAGTACAGCCTGTCAACTCAACAGTTCTTTGAGTCTCTCTGCCGACATGCTGCACTTTGTTTGCCCATGCCATATTGCTCAGTTCAACCATTATGGATGCATGGCCATGCATGAGAGGATTTTGCTTTTATTGTGCAGCAGCAGCAGCAGCATTGGTGCAACTCAAAGGAGTCTTGATGTCAGGCATGGAGTCAGGCTCTGCAGCTGACAGCTTGTTATGGTGCGTCACGCTGCTGCGGGAGTGACCTGTGTGTCTGACCTATGACCTCTACTGTTGTTGTAGTGCTGAGTATTCGTGGCGCTCAGGAGGACGAACCCCCAGATGCCCAGCTCATGAGATTGGACAACATGCTGCTGGCAGAGGGTGTATCCGGTCCAGAGAAGGGAGGCGGCTCAGCAGCAGCAGCAGCAGCAGCTGCAGCCTCTGGGGGAGCAGGGGCTGACAACTCTGCAGAACACTCCGACTACCGGGCCAAGCTGTCCCAGATCAGACAAATCTACCACACAGAGCTGGAGAAGTATGAACAGGTAAGAAGACTAATCCTGTCTGTGTGCTAAAATACCTGGCAAGCACAAACAGTCATTATGTAATTTTTACCAACCCATCCGTAGGACTCATCATGGCAGACTTTAGATTGAGCTCCCTTTGAAACTTAGTGCCAAATCAGAAAGGTCTCCAAATACTAGTTTTAACCCTCTATCTCTGCTTACTAAATATTTACAAAAGTGTGTCGTACACTTCCAGTTTCTTTATTCTCATGCTGTAATTTATGGAGGTTTCAGAAAGGTTCACGCGTCCAGATTTCCTGCGTTTTTAACTCTCGACTGTAGTTTGGCAAAATTAATAGGAACCAGAGGAAACTGCAAGGTCATTCCTTGGCGTATCCCAACTGAACCATGCCCTTTGATGCTCTTTTGACAATTTCTGCTTCCTTCCAAAGGCACAAAAATACTTTTGTCTTTCGTGCATGTGCACTGGCCGCATTTCAAATCTCTCCCCCTTTGCCAGCTGTCTATTACATCAATGAATCGCTGGACCTCAGCTGCACAAAGTTGTGTCTGTTTACTACACCGTACACTTAGACAAACATTAAGTCCCAGGTATGAATGTGAAGGCTGTTTGATGAAACTTTTAGATTTATTCCACTGACTTAAGTAGAGCATGGATTTCCAGATGCATTTGCAGAAGCCATAGTGTCATGCTGTGACTACTATAGGTGGACAGCGTAGCCATCTTCAGTCTCCATCTTCAGTTTATAATGCATTAAGGGTTATCATATTGCTGGTAAGCAGAGGTACACAACGAGTCACGGCTGTGGCCACAAGATACTTGTTTGCTCCAGATGGCCTCACATGCACCACTAACAGAAAGCGGTAATATCGCAAACAAATTAATTACATGGGTTTGTGGACTGATTATATTGCCCAATTCTCTTCTGTTCAATTGTTCCCACTTGGTTTTCATTTGCTCCTTGCCTTCAAATCCAGATCCTTAGTCTGCCCTGACACCATCTTGTCCAACTCAACATCATGCGTTGCATACATTTAACATTTGTATATCAAATATTTTCTTGAGACATGTAATGGGATTTTGTGAGAAGGATTTTCCCTTATTCGCCTTGATAACCAACACATCCCTGATGACACAGTCCTTCTCGACAGACAAATCGACAGACAGACAGACAGACAGACACATGCAGACAAAGACCGACAAGGGTAAATCCAGAGAGAGAGAGATAGGGAGAAGAAGCAAAGAATTGAAGACAGTTCAAGAAAGAAAGAGAGATCCAGTGTAATACACTGGCAGATTCAAGCCTAGTGTCACACAAGGGGATGAAATGTAGCATGGTGGCATGTTTTGTCTCTCGGGCTGGCTATGTGGGGAAAGTTTGTGTGTGAGCACATAGCAGCTGTCATTGGTTCCCCTCAACTCTCGCTGCCGTCACCATTTCTATGTTAAATATGAAAAATACCAGCGCTCATATTCCCGCTTGGCTCTGTGAGGAACTGTGCCCTAGAACGACGTTAAGCACACAGGGCTCGCTTTTCATTTTTCCTCTGCACAGTGCATTGATGCAGTTAGAAAACGCCATTCATTCTCTCTGATGGCAGATGTATGTTTCTGTACTGGTGAATTTGAAATGGATATACTAATTCATTCTGTTTTGCTCGTTGCTGTTGACTTTATAGTAGGGCCAAGCAATAGTTCAATATTATCTGTCATCATCTTTCAGTGGTATTGTATCGGAACGCATGTGGAGATTGCCATATGGTGATACACAATTTCGTTGTCTGAATTAATTACATCAAGAATCTGCTCCCCAAAATTGCTCACAAAATAAGATATGAAATATTCGAGGGAGTATTTTTTTTAGAACTAGTTTTAGAGGCGTCCGGGTGGCATAGCGGTCTATTCCATTGCCTACCAACATGGGGATCTCTGGTTCGAATCCCCGTGTTACCTCTGGCTTGGTCGGGTGTCCCTACAGACACAATTGGCCATGTCTGCGCTGTGGGAAACCGTATGTGGGTATGTGTCCTGGTCGCTGCACTAGTGCCTCTTCTGGTCGGTCGGGGCAGCTGTTCGGGGGGTAGGGGGGGTAGCATGATCCTCCCACATGCTATGTCCCCCTGGCGAAACTCCTCACTGTCAGGTGAAAAGAAGCAGCTGGCGACGCCACATGTATTTGAGGAGACGTGGTAGTCTGCAGCCCTCCCTGGATCAGCAGAGGGGGTGGAGCAGCAACCAGGACAGCTCAGAAGAGTGGGGTAATTGGCCGGGTACAATAGGGGAGAAAATCCACAAAAAAAAGAACTAGTTTTAGTTTGATATTATACTTTGTATTACCAATCAGTTCAATTTAGCAACTGTTAAGTAGGACTTTTAAGCACGGTATTTTTGCATATGTAAGCAATAATGTTTTTTTTCTTGACAACAATGTTTTCCATATCGTCCAGCAGTACTTGACTACTGTATTGTAAGCCGATACTCTTTCTTTACCTTTCTCTGTTTGTGTGCCCTTCTTAACAGGCTTGCAATGAGTTCACCACCCATGTGATGAACCTGTTGAGAGAGCAGTCACGCACACGGCCCATCTCACCCAAAGAGATTGAGCGCATGGTGGGAATCATCCACCGCAAATTCAGCTCCATCCAGATGCAGCTAAAACAAAGCACCTGCGAAGCCGTCATGATCTTGCGCTCCCGCTTTCTTGATGCCAGGTGTGTGCCTTTGTGCGTGTATGTGTATGTGTATGTGCACTCATGTGCGTGTGTTTTTGCATATGCGGAGGGGGGGGGGCTCGCTCTTACATCTGTTCAAAAAAACCGCACATGTACAATTTAAATAATGTACTAATTGAACAATACTGGAAAAAAAAACTCTGTATGTGCTTCCTTCCCTCTTGCACCGATACCAGTATGTACACTGCAGACATAGAGGAGTTGTAGTACTCTTAAACGGTTGCACACTAACACACACACATCGTACGCACATCACTCCTGACTATCTTTGACTTTGTAGATCTGGTCTCCATTTGGACCCGTGTACACAGTGATACTGGTTGACCAGTAACGGTTCGCTCCATGCACCACAACGCTAAATGTTTCCCTTTTTTAATGTAATCGCTTGTTCCTTTTGATGCGTGCTTGGATTTGCATACACTCTCTAAGGATAAATCTCACTCCAAGTCTGAGTTGGAGGCATAACATTTAAATGAGGCTTGTGCTCCCTTACAAAGCTCCCTATCTATTCTTTTGCAAATGATTGTGGTGGTGCAGTGAAGGGAAGGGAAAAGAAGGGGAAGAGGGATGCTTTCACTGGTTGAGAGGCAGTGCCATGCTCAGCTCCACTGATTAATCTACTGGCTGCTGGAGCTCATGCTGTGCACATTTACATATTCTCAAGCAGGCTTTCGGAGTGTGGGACGGAGATTTTAACACAAATCTCCTCACCAGTGGATACATGGAAAGCGATTTTGCAGGGTTCCTCTCCAGCTTATGTAAAGCCCTCTTAAAATGTGGCACATGCAGACATAACCTGATAGGTGCTGGAGATGGAAGGGTCAGTCAACTCTTGGGTGTTGGCACATGATGCCCTTTTTTTTCCATTCTTATAAAAAGGGTCATATTGTTGATTGAGATTTGTCGGGTTCATTTCCATCCATGAACCCTGACACAGTATCTTTTAGACCATATCAACCGGGCATTGATGCTGATGATGATGTTGTTTTATTTGTATTATTTTTGTGTTTACTATTAGGTAGTTCTGGTCTCTGATATCTCTCTAATAATGGTTTACCTTAATTGTATGTTTGCTATTATCACCACTAAATGTCTTTGTGTCTTAACTGCAGATGCTCTTTTGTTTTTTTGCAGACGGAAAAGACGGAACTTCAACAAGCAGGCAACAGAGATCCTGAATGAGTACTTCTACTCGCACCTCAGCAACCCCTACCCCAGCGAGGAGGCTAAAGAAGAACTGGCAAAAAAGTGTGCCATCACAGTCTCCCAGGTACAGAGCGCCCATTAGTGGGCATATTACAGTGCACGCCACAGTAACCTGAAAGGGATTGATGATTTGAAAACTGAAAATCGAGGCACCCTGTTTTCATCCAGACCTTCTAGCACTCAAGTTATCCACAGTAATTCCTAAGATAATTGATTTAAAGAGAGCATTGACATTGTAAAGGTAAACAGCAGTTTGTGTTTTGAGTCTTTATTTGTGAATGGATCATTTTCTCAATTGGCTTCATTAGTTTAAAATGAAATGATTTTAGGACGCATCTGGGGATGATTGCGGAATCTGCTCAGGGGGCGAATGATTTGTCGAATGTCCCTTTCTGGGTCATAATAAAGGAACGTGTTTACCTACTCTGCACACTGGAAACTTTGCAGGATTGATTTGGTTTTCATTTTAATGTTGTTTATCATTAGCGTTGGGATTATCCCTGTAGCTTCATCTGGGAGTCCATTAGCAGTAATGGGTGTTAGCGAATGTTGACTGATTGGTGCTTGTGTGAGTTCAGATGATAGCTGCAGTCAGAGTGACATAATGAGACTCTTATTGGCAATCATTCCATTCTGGTGTGCTAATGTGAATTCACAGCACCAGCCTGTGTAGCCCCTACCTCTGACAGCCTTGGAGGCTGAAGCCCTCTGAGTTAGACAGGCCAATGGAGGCCAAGAAAGCTACAGATTTCTCGTGACTATTTATCTTTTATGTATGGCCTATGCTAAAGTAGAGCTTTGTGTGTTGTGAATGTGCAATAAAGAATAAACATTTTGAGGTGTCTTGGTAGTGTGGTGGTCTATTACGTTACCTACCAACACGGGGATCGCCGGTTCGAATCCCCATGTCATCTCCGGCTTGGTCAGGCGTCCCTACAGACACAATTGGCCATGTCTGCGGGTAGGAAGCCGGATGTGGGTATGTGTCCTGGTCGCTAGCACTTCCTCTGGTCGGTCGGGGTGCCTGTTCGGGGGCTGGGGGGAATAGCGCTACATGCCCCTGGCGAAACTCCTCACTGTCAGGTGAAAAGAAGCGGCTGGGGACTCCACATGTATCGGAGGAGGCATGTGGTAGTCTGCAGCCCTCCCCGGATCAGCAAAGGGGGTGGAGCAACAACTGGGATGGCTCGGAAGAGTGGGGTAGTTGGACGGGTACAACTGGGGAGAAAAGGGGGGGAAATCCACAAAAAAAAAGAATAAACATTTTGATGTTTGTTTACTCAGGTTTCCAACTGGTTTGGGAATAAAAGAATCCGATACAAGAAAAACATTGGCAAGTTCCAAGAAGAAGCAAACATGTACGCCGCGCGAACTGCCGTGAATGCGGCCAACGTATCCTCGCATGGAAGCCAGGCAAATTCACCCTCCACTCCAAACTCTGCAGGTGAGACTCAACGACCCTTAGCTCCGTTAGATTGTTTGACATGTGACTGTGCGTTACTACTGGTGCGGGACAATGTAGAAAATATTATCATGATAATCACATGGATTTTGCACAACATCGATATGTATCACGATATCTGCATATACATATGCGGAAATGTCATATTCAAGACTCTAACGGAAGTTCATCACATTGAACTGTCTAGTACAGTAAAATATAACGTCAAATCAAAACTAGTTTTAAAAAAAAATACTCTGAAATATGCCAGTCGGCATCCTCTGTTGAATTTTTAGGTCATAGATTCTTGTTAATTTAGACAACAAAACTGTGTATTATGATATGACAACATGCAAATTTCATCCCAATGCAGCACCGTTGGTAAACGATTATATTGAATTAATGCCCAGCCCTAATTAATACAGTTGAGCAACTGCTGTATCATTACGATAATTAGATACAGGTCAAGTTCCAGGGTATTTCATTGATTGAATATTTACGTATAAACTGCTATGCATATTATTATTATCATGGCAACTTTTTTGTTGAAAGCAAATTGGTGGCGAGTTTTACCACAAGGATGTTAGAATAAGCAGCTTATTCAGGAGACTGTGGGTGTTTCTTGGTGGAGTAACATATCATATAGCGTGACACATTTAATAGACCCCAATAAGTACACCTAAGGCTTAAAGCTTTGACAAATAGTAGTTAAACTGGGCTCCATGCCAAGTCTCCCTATGCTTACTGCTCTCTTGACCTTTTCTCAATTAACATAGCTTTCTGTGTTAATTCAATATCTCTCATGTTGCCATGCCAGATATCGTTTCTGCTGCGCTGATGTCCAATTCTCTGATTTAACTCTTGGTTTTTCTTATTACAAGTTTGGTCATGAACAACATTAACATGGCGGTAACATATCACGTGTGAAATGTTGATGACTGTAAAAAAACATACACTTCACGTAAGGCCATGTGCTGCAACTGCAACTCTGCTGACCCCATGTGTCAACAAGCACGCCTCTGCCACGCTTCTCCCATTTGTCTATCCCACTTTTTAACAGTTCTGCCTGCCTGCTGGCTAACCACTCCATAGTGCCTTTCCAGGGACCTCTCCTGGACAGGTGAAGTGGCTTACCTTGCTTGCCTTCTTTCTCTCTGTGATTCCGGTGCTCCCTCTCTCCTTTCAGGTTCTGCTGGCTCTTTTAACATGTCAAACTCCGGGGACTTGTTCATGAGTGTGCAGTCTCTCAATGGGGACTCGTACCAGGGGGCTCAGGTGGGAGCCAATGTGCAGTCACAGGTAGGGCCCCAAACAGAGTAGTAGTGTTCACAGGAGCAGATCCATCTCACTTCTGCCTTGTCTCATGTTTTGCACTGACTTTAGTGGAAGCCACTTAGACACTCTCTGCACTGCTTGTCCCAAGGAGATTCATTTTACTATTGTCTTGTACATCACATTCATTTGTTTCTGACGTGTGTGTTAGTTGTTTTTTATCCTTGCTATTTAAGCTTGATAAAACGGATGTTTTCAGCTCTTACTATTCATGGTGTGTGGAAGGATGCTGTCGTTTTCCAAGGATATCTGTGCTGCGTTTGCACAGCACTCTGTTCCTGTTGTCATATGTCATTCCTCTCTTTTGTCTTAGTGTTTCTTTTTTGTTGACTCTGACCTTGCTTTTTGTTGTTTCTCAACGTTTCAGGTGGATACCCTTCGCCATGTTATCAGTCAGACAGGCGGATACAGTGACGGACTAACAGCTAACCAGATGTACAGTCCGCAGGGCATCAATGTAAGGAGGGAAAAAAAACATCTTTTTTGTTGTTGTTGTTGTTGCTTTCTTCCACTACCAATTATTTCAAAGCCATAGGGCTCAGAATGCCACTTAGTAGGACTTGTCTCATCGCCGTGGTCACCTAGTTGATTGCTTCTGTATAGGTCACGCCATGGGCAGCACACTGCCCAGCGTTAGCAGGCGTGGGGCCTGCCACACATACATGGCGCTTTTGTCTGAGACTGTCATGTCCGATCAGCTCTGGCCTGGCACCTGCAGCCACGCACGGCCAGCCGTGAGGGGACTGCACAACCAGGTGACACCTCTTGCATCGTGCTTCAGATCCCTCTAACCACCTCATCCTGATTAGCAGCCCGGGGCCAGAGGCTCACATTTTAAAGCCTTCCAGGGGTACGATGCCACAGCCCTACTAAAAATAAGATGCATACATGTTATAGGGTTGCCCTCATGGTGTGTGTGTGTGTGTGTGTGTGTGTGTGTGTGTGTGTGTGTGTGTGTGTGTGTAGGGGTATTGTTTGTTTGCTTTGTTTTGAGATTTTTTGGCCCTATTTTGAGGGAGAGTTTGAGTGTGTGTGTATAAAAGTGGGGGTTGTGGATGGGGGTGGGCTGGCTAGCTGGCGGCTGCAAGCAGCAGGGAAATTCACAGCGACAAGCCGTGTCGTAAAGGGGAAAATCGATAAGACAGACACAAGGAGAGCAGAGTGTGGACTTGGGACAGCAATCCAAGCGCATTGCTCAGATCATGTTCCTGCCACACTAATGGCCCTGACAGCGAGCCGTGGTGAGAGGACGAGGACGGTCACAGCAGCGGCTGGGTTCCTCTGCTGTCGTCGTCGTGCCTCAATGGCCATATGATAATAAAACGAAATGTCTCCTGTATAAAAATATGTATGTGTATTCAAATAGCCGTCCTGGCTGCTCTGGGTGCATCCCACAGCCAGCTGTGATAACCCTGAGAGACCGCTAACGTATTCAGGCCCTGTTCTCCCTCCGTCCTTTGACCTCTCAGATATGGTTCTCCTTGGACGCCTGCTTGCTCTACCACATCTTACAATGCCAAAACATGCTGTTTTATTCACTTTTATACCCTTTAAAGAAGCCTCACACTGCATAATGTAAGAGTGGGATATCTGTCTCCCAAGCTGTTATCCCATGATTTATGAAGCTCAGACTAGCAAATTGAAATTTTGTCTCTTTACCTTTTGTTGTCTCTTAAAGTTTGAGCAACATTGCACTTCTTAATCTGGTTTGCTGTGTATTGTTTTGTCAGAGGTGTTAATTTAATATTAATCACTTGCCCCCTTTAATTGCCATGTTACATTTTTATTAATTAAGTATATATTCACACCCAAGGATCCAGCAAAAATGGAAAAGAAATCTCATACAAATCAGGCAGAATATAGTCGCACAAAATGTAGATGAAGGAGGGAAGAAAGGAGGGGAGTTGTCAAAGAAATGCCCTATCTCAAGACTCTTCTCCACATAGCTGATAATGACGGAGCAAACACATAGTGTGTGTTGTGGTCAACTACTGCAGTAATTACAATACTGAAATAGAGAATGTCACCAAAGTCAGACATTCTGTGATTTGCCTGCTCCAATTTTGATTATAGACTGCATACCGCCTTAAATAACAGGCTTCAAAATGAAAGGCTGTCGAGGACCATTTCCAGTTTTTCTGATAGCATGAAATTTACTATTGATATCCAAAATGCTTTTTAGCAAGCCCATCTCCACTAATGGAAAAGGCCGGCATTGCTCTCATTGTATGCTAATCCCAATCTGTAATGTCATTATTACTACACATACCACTGATTACACTGTTGGTTTATAGTGCTAATCATACAATTTCATCGTTACTTATATTATTCAATCCGACAGCCATCAACCTTGAGGCTCAATTCATCTGCAGACATGGTTTCTTGTATTCAACACACTTTCTACATTATATAGATTTGAGTCTACATTGTAAAATGGAGGAGTCTGCTTGGAAACGTTAGGCCTAATCTGAGTAGCTAAGCTTTTTCTCCGGTCTGTATTTGTCACAGGACTGAGAACAGACTGTATGTTGGATTGCTGAAGGCTGTGTTACATGTTGCATTCATAGTATACCTTGCCTTCAGGACTTAAACTCATTGCAGCTCGATATTGTTGTTCTATGGATGGCCAAGCTGCATGAGTAATGACTATGACTGTCCCAGATTCATCCCCTCTGTTGTCTCTCTTTTATGCTTAGGCAAATGGTGGCTGGCAGGATGCTACAACTCCCTCATCAGTGACTTCACCCACAGAAGGACCCGGCAGTGTTCACTCAGACACCTCCAACTGATCCCTCCAACTTCCTCCTCCACCCCCACCATCATCACCATTTCAGTCTCCCTATTCCTCTCCCTGTGCCCCATCAGGACTGGAGAGGATATGTTCGTCACAGGGCAGGAGACAACTGGGGTGGGGTCGGGGATGACAACATCACCAATATGGACAAATCTTTACTTCTCCTTTCTGGACCACTATGTCACCGTTAGAAGCCCGTGTAGGAGGCTAAGATCCACACCTTACAATTTGTACAGTTTCCACATGATGTCCATGTTGCCTCTTTGTATTTCTCATACAGTATATTACACAGATGGCACACGATTAGCAGTATATTGGCCCGTGTCTTGTTAATTGAAATGCTTTCACACTACCTCTATTGAAAATAGCAGCAGAACAAATGACAGGAACAGACAAAAAAAAAAATCATTTGGAAAATCTTCTTTTTTGTTTAGTTTCGAGGTTTTTCTTGTAGTTACTGAAATTTGTACTAACATCTAATACCCTTTCACTCTGCCTCCGTCAAATCTTTTATTACTGTACCCGCGGATTTTTGTCTTATAGTGCCAAAGTTCAGCCCTGGAGGTAACTTTTGATAACGGTAGCATTTGCCTGTTATGACTTCCGCTCATGTTTGTCATAGCATACTATGTCAGCTAACTTCCTGTTAGCTGTGTAGTGACCATAAAAGTCTCTTTATATATCCCAGCATTCATCCACATTTTACATGGTTTGTATTCAAAGCCTCCACAGCAGACAGTAACACATATTCTATTTTATATTTTACAGTACAATATAATATAGTGCAGTCCAAAAGTGAATGGATATAACCTACAGTATGACATCGCGCGGGTCAGAGGATTTGGGGTCTTAGCTCTATTTCCTTCTCAAACTAGTGTTTTGCGTATCCACATTCTTCGTGGGAGAAATCGACCGTAAACACTTAATCGATGAACACACATTAGTAACAAATATGACACGTTGGTATGTATCAAAGCACAATATCGCCTAATTATTACGGGAGGGTTACGTGTGTATATGTCGACGAGAAGATGATGCAGGTAAAAATCTTGAGTCAGTATTTAAAGATAGCCAAACATTGTACATACAGTACATGATCATTCATTGTCAATGTGCATCAACGCGACTACACTATAGCCAAATACTGCTGGTAACCAAAACCATGTGTGGGCAACAAAAAAAATAATATCTTAATCTTCTTAATTTTCATTCTGAGTTTAATGTACCGTGTTGTGGGGATTTGACACACTGCATGTCTTTGTTCTGAATTTACTGCAGTTTTCATTTGAAAAAAATAGGGTGTCCTGTCCATACTTCCAAGATTTCAAGGGTCCTTCGACATTTTTTTTAATTTATTTCATTTTACAATGCCACACACTAAACACACCGCATCCATAAATATAAACAAATCCAAAATGTGAAATCCAATTTGTGACCTTTGTTGTGTGTACAGTATAGTATTTGGTCCAACATGTATACATCGTTACAAATAGTCTTGTTGAAATATTCAGCATCTACCATACTTTGATACCAAAAAAGGCAGAAGTTTCATCCTCTACATTTGCATCAGCTTTACCCACTTGTCTTTTTTTCTCTTCTTTTTTTATGATTTTATGATTAAAGGTACTAAAGGGCATCTCAAAACGCTCCAGTACTCTGTAGTGCAAGCCAAATAAAAAAATGCAATAGAAATTAAACGGAAACAAAGATGGCACACAAATCCAGATGTTTGAATATATTTTTGTCTCCATATTGTGAATAAGACATCTTTTTTTTCTCCCCATCATCTCGTTAGTCTTTTGCTTGGTTACAGGACTATGTTTTATTTTTATGCTACCATAATATGTGAATTAGCCCGAGAATGCTCTATATATGTAGATATGCAACTTTACTCTTTTTTTGCTTCTTTTTATTATTATTATTTGGGCAGTATCCACTTGTGAAGAAATGCAGCTCAGTGTTTTGCAGACGAGGAGACGGAGCCCCCCCCCCCATGTTGTTTTTTTGGGGGGGGGCAAATTCGTCTCCTCTAGTTTGTATCTTCAGGCCATGGAGACAATTCCGCCTCTAAAAATGGCTACTGTCCCGCCGAGGGTGACGTGAAAAGTCTGCGTTAACGTTGCCCTGTGACATTGTCTTTCGTTTTCTTTACTTTAAACTAAACCCTTACAACAAAACTGAGTCCAACCCCAACTAATCTCCGCGATGAGTACGTACGTACACGGAGTTGGCGGCAGACTGAAGAGCCCCGCCCCATCCCCGCCCCTCTGTACCGTTTAACAGTCCTCGTCGCGTTTCTCGGTGTTTGAACACGTACATGTTGTTAGGCAGTTGCCGTTGCTGAGGTAACCATAGTGTGCTTATCATGAAGAGAAGCAAACGCTGCAATTCTCATCGTTTGCGAATCCCTTTTGGGGTTCGTCCACTTGAGCGTGCTAGTGGAGGACCGGGTACCACGTGACGGGTACACGTCTCAGACACGCCCTCTTTGAAGTCCTTGGACGGAATGGACAGCGCGAGCCGCGCAGGCAGAAGGGTTGTCACTGCGCCCCTCCGAAAAATGCTTAAGCTCCCCTTTTCACACCGCCTGTCAAATGTTAACGAAGCTTCATGTAATGATGCTTTTTAGTTTTTGAATACAGAAGTAAAAAGTGACACAAGAAGAGAAGAAACTGAACAATTTGTAAAACATGAAATGTTTTATTTGTTGCATGTCTTTCGTTCTTCAATAAACTAACGTACTGCAGTGTTTTGAATGTTACTTCTTTTTTTACGAAGATTTCCGATTGAAATCGTGGAGCCTTTTTTCTTGACAGGTTTTGACTTTTAAGATCTCTGCATATGTAAAAAGGTATCAAATGGGGGGGGGGGAGAAAAACCTATTGTCTTTTTAATTCCAATCCAAACCTTGTTTTCTGTGGAGAGAGAGAAAAAAAGTAGCTAAAAAGTGTAGGTTTTATGGTCTCTTAATTTGTACTGGCAATGCATATTCCAAATAAATAGTTTCTTTTGTTGCATAAATTGCAGTTTTGTCCATCAGTAATTTCTGGGTGCTCTTTGCAAATACAAATATTTGCGTAGATATAGTCCTCAGTTGTAAAGAGTTGTGTGTGTGTGTGTGTGTGTGTGTGTGTGTGTGTGTGTGTGTGTGTGTGTGTGTGTGTGTGTGTGTGTGTGTGTGTGTGTGTGTGTGTTTCTCCTCTAGACTCTGATAATAAGGTTAGGGTCACAAGTTACCATAGGACACAAGTTTACACCTTGTAGACTTGTCAGTGCCGTACGCTTGGGTAACATTGCACATCACGCTTCTGAATACACCACAACATTGAAGGGACCCCCCAACCCCACCCCACCCCAGGGGACCCCCCCACCGCCCACCCCCCGGACTGCCGACATTGCGTTCTCGCTAGGCTGACTTGGTGAGGGTGTGAAGGGGACATTTTCACAGTTTCCTAAGAGAGTGGAAGCAGTGTGCTTACGGCAGACAGGCGCTCACCCCCCCCCCACACACACACACACACACACATGCACATCATGAACACACACACACACACACACCCAATGCTCCCTTCAAGGCATATTTAATGTGCATTCCCTGAAGAGGCGGGATACACACTTATCTCTCTCTTCCAGATAAATGAGACAGGATGTCTGATTCTGCTCCTCCAATCCATTTTGTTCCTTTCCCTCGGCTGGTAAAGGGGTTGAAGCATCAACTTCTGGATTAGGACAGGCCTCCTAAGAGCCTCCACGCCAGAGAGCGTGACGAAGACTGTGGGAGTGACACATGCAAACATGATCAAACATAATTACATGGAGATGCCTCCTTGTTTCCATCAAAGGGGTCCGTTTAGCGACTGTTAGCGGAAGGCGAGGGTAGAAGTGCTGGACATGCGTGCCATAATTTATTCATGCGCTCGCTTTACAAACCAAAAAAGCCGTCGTGAGATTGATTTAGTAATTACTCGGTGAAAAGGTGTAAATCCCATCCTGAGTAAAATCGGTGCACATTCTTTTGAATCGCTTTATTCCTTCACACAAATATGCCTGGTAACACATCACAGTGTAACTAATGCAATGTACATTTTTAAGAGCACCACACTGGCTGTTCATCCATTCTGCATGGTGAAAAGGTTTAAATCCAATCATGGACAAAATGAGTATACATTTCTACAGTCTTTTATTCATTAACAAATATATTAGAGAAGAGAGAGACTATTTGTCTTGCAGCTAGAACACACACACACACACACACACACACACACACACACACACACACACACACACACACACACACACACACACATACACACGTGTGTGTGTGTGTGAGACAAAGAAATGCATCTTTTCCCATCCTGCTGCCCTTCCTCCAGGAGCAGCCAGCCTTTTCCTCCAGCACCCGGGGACCGGGTGGACATCCATGTCATGGTCAGGCACAGGACAGGACGGTGTTCTGCATGTTCTGTCTGATGTCGGAGGAAACCGATGCGAGCACGGGAAGAACACGCAGCCTCCACGCAGAAAGGACCCCAGTTGAGAGATAACTCACCTGAGTACATGCAGAGTACACACAGACAGCCATTGCACACCGACAGGCCTGGGGAGAACATGCCCACTCCCCCAATGCCAACACAGGCCCAGGCGGGAATCAAACTCAGGACCTCCTTGCTGTGAGGCCAGGCACCGAGCCACATATATTTAACTGAAGAAATGCATGTAGATAAACTACAGCTGATGCTTCTTCTCTTCTTCTTTTCCTTCTTCTTCTTCTTCTTCTTCTTCTTCTTCTTCTTCTTCTTCTTCTTCTTCTTCTTCTTCTTCTTCTTCTTCTTCTTCTTCTTCTCCTTCTCTGCCTCCTCCTCCCCCTTCTTCTTCGTCCCTTCTCCTCCCCCTCCTCCTTCTTCTTCTCCTCTTCCTCCTCCTTCTTCCCCTTCTCCTCCTCCTCCTTCTCCTCCTTCTCCTCCTCCTTCTTCTTCTTCTCATTATTATAACAACAATGCCAGTTTATAGTTTCTAAAAACAACAACAACAATAGTAATATGATTAGTATCATTATAGGTTGTAGTTGTAATTACTCCCAATTGGGTCCTCTTGACCACTCTCAACTGACTATCTATCTATAGTTTTTAATTGGGTAATGGTGATGAAACCAAAATTGCCTTTTGTTAAATGAAGCATTTGTCTGTGACAAAAGCAATATAAATGTGACATTATAATTATCATCATCTGCCCATTATAACAGCTGTGTGTGCATACCATTCTGTGCTAATGACGGTGTGATTTTTCTCTCTGGCCTTTCATATTCCAGGTCCATTCAACACTGAGCTCTCTTGAAGAAGGTTGTGCAAGCTAGGTTACAGTATATGGTGATAGCCGATGTCTGTACATGTGTATTTTAACAAGGCAACTCGTGGTTTAAATGTGTACACCTTAGAATTGTCTCACTACTGGCATTAATCTGAAGCTGCATGACACTGGCATTAATATCTAACTAGATATTTTATTATTATATTATTATTATTATTATTATTTGGACTAACAAGAGCACAAACAAGTAAGAGTTGTAGTGGCAAGTGTCTCCAGTTCTGCAGCTTATTTGCCATTGACTGTCATGCAAATTAAAATCAGGAGGCTTTAAGCAGTCTATTGCACTTGGATTGCACTTTAAACACACAATGAAGTGGAAATAAAACAAGAAGAGTATTATTTGTGAGTGGACGAATTAAAAGAAGTGTTATAGCACACATTATGGGATAGTTGCTCAGGTTATTTCCGAATTAACATAATCAGGAAATCAGTTCAAAGACAGTGGGACAACTGGGTACATTAGAGTCTTAACCAATCCGTTCCTTTTACTGTAGATCTACGATGATGATGAAGAGACCGTGTTGCAAAACTGTGCTTTGTCACTTGAATAAATAAGACAACTTTATTGACCATTTTAACTTTGATAAATACCTATGTGCATGCTTGGGCCCGCCCAATGCTGTTGTGCACATCTGAGCATTTTGATCAGTGACAAACTCTATCAATCAATCCCTCAACCAGACCGCCGTGCATATGGCACATGTGGCTCAGCCAGGCTCATATTATATCAATGACAGCCGCAGAGCTCATAACAAGGCTGGATTTATTCACAATGCATAATGTGCATCAGCCATATCAATGCCTGCCAGCGTAATATACATACACTGTCGCAATGAGCCTGAGGGAATGGCTACTGAAGCAGAGATGTTGCAGGGTCTGGGGTCTGGGGGCGTGAGATAATGGAGCCCCTTTGTCCTGGCAAAGGAGCTTGCTCAAATAGACCCTCTAGATGCATTCTGGCGGGCAACTTAATATGATGAGTCCTGAGAAAAGACTTCTTTCGTTTTGATGGAGATTACATATAAGTGCATACCTATCAGCTGTGTGCCTGAAACACGTTACTCTGGGCAACTCAAACGAAACTTGGATCTTTTTTAGGAACAAGGCCCATGTAATTAAGGACTGTGGGCGTGTTTCAGTTAGAAGTGCAGATTTCAGATTTGGAAGCCGTTCAAGCTGGAAGAGAGTCTTGGGTGGGATGTTGTTGGAATCCCTCATCCTTATATTGCTTATGCCACCCACATATCTTTAATGAATTCCTCTGATCCCAAGTTTCAGAGAAGAAGAAGAAGAAAAAAAAGAGGGTTGGGAAAGATTTCACAGATCAGTGTGTGTCATCATAGCTTTTCAAGTTGTTTAAACCGCCGAGCATTTGAATTAGAATTTGTGATATATTTTTCTCATTTTTTTGGGGGTGTGGGAGTCTGGGCCTGCACACTGTTGCTGTGTGCTCGCCTAAAGCTTCTTTAATGAGTCAGATACGACGGACCTGATCCTGTTCCTCCAATACACAGAGGAAATATCCCTTCAAAACTGTGCCAAGACACATTCTAAAAAAATAAAAAAAGAGGAAACAAAGAAAGAAATGAAAAAACAAACCAATGCTATTTCTCCAGAACATAAATCTAGAACCAAAATAAATAATGGTTTGATGATCGGAAGCATCGGAGCGCATTGCTTTTTGCAATAATCAAAACCAGAACAAAAGCAGGATCGTTTCCATCGATTCTCATGCTGTTGTGCACTAACTTCTTTTATGACTGCATTGTTTCCGTATCTTCCTTCTGGAATGGTATGTTTTATCCCCCCCCCCTCCCCCACTTTCCAAATTTAAAACAATTCTCATACGTTTTTGCATGCTTGACCCTTTTATCGAGGGCTTTGGAGAAAATCCCTATATTTTCACAACGGTACATTGCTGATCGCGTTGCCGTAATGGTTTTATGGCTTGTTGGTATTTTTCCCTTTACCCCTGGTTTATTTGCACTTGCATACAGTGTAATTTGTGAGGCAGCTACCATGCTGAGTTTTCCCATCAGCCCATGAACAGCTTGGCTCGGGTGGGTTTAAATGCTCTGGAACTCCTTCACTTATCCCAGAGACTCAACCTTGACACGTAAATTGAAAATCAGTTTTGAAGTGATATTCAAAACTGAGGGTGGCTGTGCAAATTCTGTTTACTATACCGCAGGATTTGCATTGACAAAGGGGACATGCTGAACGTCTTGTGGCGCCAACCATGGCAAATGAAACGCTGCTGACACCTTATGGTCTGCTCCGCTTGTGAGCGTCATGCATGAAGAAGTGACTGCAGGATCTCAACGTGGCTTATGATAATTTTCAGAAAGAGAAGTGAACGGATTATGTGAATCTGTTGCTCAGCGTGGATATGATTGTCGGTGTGTTTCTGCTCAGCGGAGGCACAAGGCCTTATTGTTCCATGTGCGTCCAATAGGCGAGCTATTCACATCACTTCCTGCATGCATCTGCCTCTGCAATACCGTGGGGACTGAAAGTAACTCACTGGGCTAAAGCAATATTTTCTTTCTCCATGAAACACATCATAAATGGGATTTTTTTTTAAGACCAGAGGAAGTCCTGCATAACTCTCCCCTTGCAAAGGAAAATTGCTCTTTTTTTTTCTCGTTGTAAACTTGTATGCATGCTTTTGACTTTTTCATCTTTGCTTCCAAGACGAGGGGGAATAGCGCCAAAATATCTTCCAGAAACCAGTTATTCCAATACGTTTCAACCAATCCATCAACACTTCCAGTAGCTCGAGAGCTCCAGTACAACGCGCAAAAGAGAACATTTCTAAAACACATGCTGAGTTTGTTTTTCATCCACTTTTGGTAATTTGGCAATTTTTTTTCTCAAAACCAAAAATGAGAATAGATCGTCTTAAATACCTTGAGCGGGTTTTAGTCAAAGAATTACTATATAAAAAAGTAAATAACATTAAATGTCATTTAAAATCACTTGTCATTTGGCTATAACCAGTTAGTTGCATCTGAAGTAAGTCAAAAATAACATTTTTGAGCAAATAAAATACTTATTTACCAACTGACTTCTGTAACAATCCGCTCTGACAATTTTTAAACAGAAATTTAAGGATTCATTGTACGTTTTCGACCACTCTCAACTCCTAGTAGCCCGTCGTGTATTTATAAGATTGTGTGTCATAGTTGCCCCCTGAATAAAAGCTTATATAAACCTGATTTTCTATTTTCTACTACATCATCACACCCTTCATCAAACTGTTTTTAAAACACACCTGGCTTTTAGCTGGTTTTACAAGCAGTCTTGGCTCTGTATTGTTCGACTTCCTAGTTAGTGAAACCCTGAAGGCTTCTGCAGCACCAGACATAAAATCACACCCGCAGGAAAAACAACTTGTCGTATACTTCACCTTATACTGATCATAAACACGGGGACATTCAAAGACAAGGATATCAAAAGCCAAGTGTTCCTGCTCCACACCTGTCTGAATTTTGAAATTTCACACACACACACACACACACACACACACACACAAACACTATATATATATATTTATGTGTATATATATATATACACTACCGTTCAAAAGTTTGGGATCACCCAAACAATTTTGTGTTTTCCATGAAAAGTCACACTTATTCACCACCATATGTTGTGAAATGAATAGAAAATAGAGTCAAGACATTGACAAGGTTAGAAATAATGATTTGTATTTGAAATAAGATTTTTTTTACATCAAACTTTGCTTTCGTCAAAGAATCCTCCATTTGCAGCAATTACAGCATTGCAGACCTTTGGCATTCTAGCTGTTAATTTGTTGAGGTAATCTGGAGAAATTGCACCCCACGCTTCCAGAAGCAGCTCCCACAAGTTGGATTGGTTGGATGGGCACTTCTTTGAGCAGATTGAGTTTCTGGAGCATCACATTTGTGGGGTCAATTAAACGCTCAAAATGGCCAGAAAAAGAGAACTTTCATCTGAAACTCGACAGTCTATTCTTGTTCTTAGAAATGAAGGCTATTCCATGCGAGAAATTGCTAAGAAATTGAAGATTTCCTACACCGGTGTGTACTACTCCCTTCAGAGGACAGCACAAACAGGCTCTAACAGGTACTATTTAATGAAGATGCCAGTTGGGGACCTGTGAGGCGTCTGTTTCTCAAACTAGAGACTCTAATGTACTTATCTTCTTGCTCAGTTGTGCAACGCGGCCTCCCACTTCTTTTTCTACTCTGGTTAGAGCCTGTTTGTGCTGTCCTCTGAAGGGAGTAGTACACACCGGTGTAGGAAATCTTCAATTTCTTAGCAATTTCTCGCATGGAATAGCCTTCATTTCTAAGAACAAGAATAGACTGTCGAGTTTCAGATGAAAGTTCTCTTTTTCTGGCCATTTTGAGCGTTTAATTGACCCCACAAATGTGATGCTCCAGAAACTCAATCTGCTCAAAGAAGTGCCCATCCAACCAATCCAACTTGTGGGAGCTGCTTCTGGAAGCGTGGGGTGCAATTTCTCCAGATTACCTCAACAAATTAACAGCTAGAATGCCAAAGGTCTGCAATGCTGTAATTGCTGCAAATGGAGGATTCTTTGACGAAAGCAAAGTTTGATGTAAAAAAAATCTTATTTCAAATACAAATCATTATTTCTAACCTTGTCAATGTCTTGACTCTATTTTCTATTCATTTCACAACATATGGTGGTGAATAAGTGTGACTTTTCATGGAAAACACAAAATTGTTTGGGTGATCCCAAACTTTTGAACGGTAGTGTATATATATATACACATAATTATTTTACGTGGTCTTCAGAAAAATGTAGCAAAAGAAAGTCATCCTTAACATACCATCATCCTCCTTAGCACATCCCTGTGCAGGCTGAACATGTGTACAGGTCCACCCACCTCAAGACAACCCATTTCATTAGCTCTGCCAGCCTCCCTTTACTCCCATGAGACAGGAGAAAAGCTCAATAATCTGCCAAATGTTCTGAGGATAATTGCTTTATTGGGGAGGGGGGGTGACTCCCTTTAAGTTTAACACACACACACACCAAAAAAAACAAAACAAAACAAAACAGCAAAACACACACACACACTGAAGCCTTTATGTTTCTGCAGGGGCCGTATATTGTCCATTACATCTTTGTTTATAGTTTACATCTCATACAGAGGCAGCCTGACCTTGTGCAGCTTTGAGCTGTCTCAGCAGAGCCTCTGACCATGGTGGCTGACACAGCGAGACGTCTGCCCGTATGGGGACAGAGGGTGTATGTAGGTCACCCATCGTCCTGCATCCTGTGACAGCACTGTGGTCATTGTCCTTTGCCTTGGCGGCTCAGCAGGACAGGGATTGGAGTGGACAGACCACGAGTACGCCGAGGCCCCTCACACGTCAGCATGAACTTTCTCATTTCCTCCTTTAAACACTCTGACATTATCAGGCCAGACTGAGCAACGTCCACCCACATTACTCTCACCTTTGTTACACCATAATGAGCAACAACAAAAAAAAATCAGCCTGAGTAAAGGCGGTGAAAACACAACATGGAACAGACATTAGATCATGGTGCACATCACTGTGTTGAAAGACAGTGGATGGTCATTTGACGGCGAACAACATCTCCTCATCCTTCTCCAAAATACTCTCTCCGCTGAACACCCAGAGACAAGATGAGGATTTAGTGTTGAGAACCTGAGATTGGCGTTTACACTGCCCGGGCGTAGGCAAATTACTGACCAAAGTTGCCATATGTGGATAAGATAGACTCGCTGCAATAACACAATTTAATCATTCATTCTGATTTAGAACCACCTTTAATTAATTGTTCCAAACCCTTTACAAGAGAATACAAAAGAAACACTTCGTTCTAATTACCATTCACAGTGTTCAATATCAAAATATCACCGACCATTTATTACTAAACCAGTAACTCAGCGCCCACAAACCCCTTAGACTCGACGCCGTTAAGTCCCATAAATGTTAATGTGCTGCCATCTAGTGGCTCATATGATAAGACACAGATTGCAACGCCAAAAATCATGTCAACACTGTCAAACGTCCATAATCAAAATATGTTGGAAAATCATATATAGCATATAAGAAAGGTACATTTAACAAATGTCGTGCTTGCTTTGGGTCAGCCTCTGAAGAAAACAAAACATGGTGGGGAGATCACCACACAATATGAGCTCATCGGTTGTAAGGATGCATCGAACTGGAGGCAGATTTGATGTTTGTCTTGATGCTACTTGGCATTTTACCTGAGAGACAAAAAAAACAGTATCAGCAACACTAAACTTTCTGTGGCTAGTCAAAATATGCAGAGGCCTTAAGAGATAACATCGTGTCCAATAATGATGGAACTGGTCGTATTTGGCACGCAACTCTGCACAATTTTTTATGGCTCCATGACAGAATCAAAATGTGACCACTGGATGAGAAAACAATTAAAATCGCATTACTGCACATTAATATAGACACATTGCTTAAGTTACTGTTAACAAAAGCTAAAGAACTCTTTAGATTTTCAAGTAGATAAAGATTATTGCAAGAGCTAGAGTAATGTAAGCCTATTACTTCTAATTCTCACATTAACACTGACTGCATCTCTGCTGGGTTCTTATTTTAATCATCAGGTTTTATATTTTATTTCAAAATAATTCTACCTTGAATTTTATTGCTGTGTAAAACAAACGAGCTAAAATTAAGAAAATTTGTTTGTGGCTCCTCAAGGCTCCTACCTGGCTGTCCTTGCTGCTGTGGAGCCACAGGCCCTCCCATACCAGCTTGTTGACTTGAACCACCACCAATGGTGACCTGTTGTAGAGTTGGACCTCCACTCATCATAGGCCCTTGTCCAGGATGGCCGGGGGCCACAGGACCTGGGGGTCTGCATTTAGAAAGACCCTTTCCAAATGCAACTGCTCCAACTAATGCATTGGTATCGGCAGGATTGAAAGACGGTTTGTTCTGTCGTATTGCTGAAAGAAAATTACACACGGTCTCATCAAATTGGCCAGTGGGTGAAAAAAATTCAACCTTGAAAAGCACAAGTATTTGTGCAGTTAGTAATTGATCATTTTTGTTGCCCGTTAATAAAATTAACATTTTAGATGATAAGATGAATGGAAGTCAAAAGGAGAAAATGTCAGTTTTCTTATTGCAGTTTTTTTCCCAAACATATTAACCCACGTGGGAACAATGTTATTTGCTGTACTCAGTCCCTCCAACTTTAGAAGAGCATGTGCTTGAACAAATGGGCAAGATGTTTTTTCAAATCCCTCAGGTGATTCATGTTGACTCACTTTTGCATAGGTCATGTTTAACCGAACTGTGAATATCTAGGCTTGATTTTAGTCTTTCTGAATCTTTTTCTTGAGTGACACGTATAAACCAAGATGAAAACTAGAGAACAGTCTATGGTAGAAAAGCAAGAAATTTTAAAGATTGGACTATTGCAAAATCCAGTTAGAGCAAATGGAAAGAAATCAGGCAATCCAGTATATCAACAATATGAAGTTTCTTAGGGGGAAAAAATCTACTGCAGGAGTAAGCAAATGTCAAGGTTGTCCAATGATGACAGCAGTAGCTCATTACAGAAAATTATTTGACTTAAAAAAATGGTCAAAATAACAAGCAAAGAAAATGCTGACAATCTCCAGAATGCAGGGCTGAATTATCACAATTTAACATTCTCAGAAGATAGCAAGAAAAATATAGTTGCTAGCTTCACTGCAATATGCAAACCTCTGATCAGCACCAAGAAAGGGAAGATCAGACTCAAATTGCAAAGCTGTACAAAGATGAGCCAGAGGATGAGTCAGAGAACTAGTGGAAACAAAGTGTAACGGACAGATGAGACAAAAACAAACCTTTATCAAAGTCACAGGAAAGGGAAAGTGTGGAGAATGAGAGGCATGGTGAATGATCCTAAACCCATCACCTCATCAGAGAAGCATGGAAAAAGCAGTGTCATGGCTTGGCCATGCATGGCTGCCTCTGGAACCATTTCACTGGTCTGTATTGATGTAATAGATGATGGCAGCAGTAGAGGGATTCCTGAAGTGTACAGGAACATCTTGTCTGCCCATGTCCCAAAAATAAATAACTCTAAACTCATTTGGTGGAGATTCATAATGTAGCAAAAAAATTGATCCAAAACATGTTGCACACCTAACCAATGAGTTCATCAGAAAGCAAAAGTGGAAAATTTTAATTTGGCTAATTAATCTCCTAATTGAATTCTCTTGGGCATGCATTCTATAGCTAAAGAGGAAACTGGAGTCTGTAAAACCCACAAACAAGCAACAATGGAATGATGCCTTAAGTTAATTTATGCCAATACTCATGCTCACCTGAAGATGAGGTCAGAATACAACAAATGACACCAGTCCCACATAGTTTAACAGGAAAAATATACCAAGATATAAATGCCGACATTGCATAGTTTTGCCTCATAGACATTTAATCTTAAATAAAAATTTCATAAATATGCAACAGAAATAACCAATTTTTCTTGACTGTCCCAAAACTTGTGCTTTTCGTTATAATATTTAGCATTCAGTACCTGCAGTTTCCACATCTCTGTCATCGCGAGGATTGTTCAACTTCTCCAGCAGATTAGAACACAATTTATTCAACGTCTGAATCTGTTTCTGTTCAGAGAATAGCACAAACGCATTATCCACTTCTGTGAAATCATCCACATTGGTATACAATATATAGCCAACAATAAATAATGCTAAATTGCTGGTGTTAATAATATTATATAGACAGGGGGCAAATTAAATTAAAAAAAAAAAACAACCTGACAAAGTGTCTTAGTAAGGTGTTGAGCCACTACGAGCCTCCAGAACAGCTTCAGTGCTCCTTGTCATAGATTCTACAAGTCTCTGAACTCTACTGGAGGGATGGACACCATTCTTCCAAAAGATATTCCCTCATTCAGTGTTTTGATGATGGTGGTAGAGACCAAAATATCCCATAGGTGTTCAATTGGGTTGAGATCTGGTGACTGTGAAGGCCATACCATATGATTTACATAATTTTCATCCTCATCAAATCATTCAGTAACCCCTTGTGACCTAAGGGTGGGAACATTGTCATCCTGGAAGAGACCACACCCATTGGTGTACTGGGAAAGAAATTCAGCCCTGGACTTATCTGCTGGGACTGACCCGGAGTGAGGGCTGTTTACATATGTACAGTATATAGTATATACAACTGTCAGTTAGAGTTGGGGGGAGGTTAATTTACAGGACATAACCCACTAAATTTAGCACCCTAGTCTTTGCTGGTCTTTTATTGTTGAAGGTGATTCGGAACATATTCAAGGCTTTTACAATGCAAGTAGCATGTCTATTCCAGGACATATTTCAGTGAGCACAGACTTATATTGTAACACGTCATCAGCATGGCTTAAATAGTAACAAGTAGCCTATCAGTGGGGTCATTTTGTAACCACATGTTACAGCAGTTTTAACTGAACATGTAGCCCAGCCTATAATTTAACACCCATCTTACAGCTTCAAATAGCATTGCTTGTCACTTGAGGATACTGATGCCCAAAAGAGTATGTCGATTTTTTTCCCATGACACGTGCACAAATGCCGCCGTGGGCTATGCGTCACAAAGAGCTGAGAGGGATGTTTAGTAGGGCGCACTCGCAACCGATTTATGGACACATGGAAAACAACAAATAATGTTATAGAGGTGAGGATATGCCAAAGCTAGCTAGCTATATAGTTAGCCTAGTTTTACTCATGAAAATTCTAAGGATATGACTAATCCCTAGAATCTAATCACTACTTGCTTGTCCCCCATCTTTCTCATTGAAAACTGCCTTGTTCCACCTACACGCACAGCACAGGTGCGCCGTGGGTCTGGACGGTTTCGTACTTGTTTACATTTGGAAGGGTGCGCCTCAAATGCCTGCTTCCTTTTTTCTCCATTTTTTCAGCTCCTCCCTTACTTTTTGACATTTTCTTGTCCATGGCTTTCGTTGGCCATCTCACTGCTGCGTGCTACTTTTGTGTCTAGAATGTAAACACATTAACTAACTTGGTTGTGATTGACAAGTGAGCCCAGTCCTGAAGCATGTACGCACACTCTAATGCACACCCCGAATGACAGACACACAGGGCCTGTCATGGATTTTTTTGATGGCCCACCGGGATGCCCAATGGCCTGTACACCACTGCCACTCCCATCAGGATATAAATGTTTGATCATAGGATTAAGGTGATCACTTAGAATAACTTTGTATTGATTTGTAGTGGCCCTCCCTCTAAGGAGACAAATAGACCCAAACCATGCCAGGAAAATGCCCCCCATAGCATAACAGAGCCCCTGGACCCCCCCCCCCACACTGTAGGGGGTCAAACATTCGGGTCTCTCTTTTAATTTGTCACCCATCTAGCCTAAAGTATGGAAATATGTTAATGAAAAATAACTTTAAAATCGCATTATAACTTATCAAATGAAATATGACCTTACCTGTGCCACCTCAGGTCCGATTCGAGCAGCCTCTGCACTCAGCTGTTTTTCTTGCTCCTCCACCTCAGGGTCAGGCTTGGTGCGCAGGTGGTCAGGGACAATCTCATGGCTGAACACCGGCACACGTTGCTCTGTTAGTTTCTGGACAAGAGAAATACAGGACAGGGGGAGAAAAGGGTGATGATGTATAAGAGAGGTCACATTCTGATACGGATAAGCAAAAAAGGTTACGCCATCGTATATCTACTCACCGCCAGGTCCTCGTCCCGATCCGGAGACAGGTGCAGAGGTATTATAACCTGGTTACGAAACGACGGTGTCTTTTCATTCTTCAGCAGCTTATTGATCGTATTTAACTGACCAGACAGGAGGGCAAAATTGTCCAAAACAGACGGCCTAAATGACAAGAGCAGACCAAAAAGATATAGCTCAGTCAGAACACGTGCCTTATGGTAATCACTGTAGGCTTAATTTAAGTTCAAGGCGACGTTTAACACGATTTACCATGTTAATCGCTCATACTCATTTTCCAGCTTGCAAATAAAATTGTGGAGAGCGTTTTTCAGATGTGCCACACGAGAAATGAGTGATTCCACCGATGCCTCCAGCTGTTTCTCCTCCCTTTGCTAAGTAGTAGAGAGGGGGAAAGAGTAGGTGAATGTCCAAACCCCATCTTTTCCAATAAGCGCCAATATATAATAGGGAATTAAAAAGCGCATTGTTTTCTCGCTACTCAAAAGCAACAAACCGGCTAATGCTAACGTTAACTAACTAACTAACGATCGCCTTAAATATAAAACCCACACTAAAGTTAAACACATTTTAATGTGAATATGTCATTGAGTAATAATACAATTAGGAAAATGTAATCCAGGAGAAATACATCACCTGCATTTTGTCAAGACTTCAACACATACAGTTTATGCCACAGACCCATTCGCAGATAGTCTGTTCTCTTTCCGATGTTTCCGTTGCCGTTGTTTTCAAAATAAAAGCCCGTAGACAAACTACAGACGGTTGACAAATTAAATTTAAGAAAGAAAAAAAACAGCATAAAGTGTTTTAGCGGTGTTGGGAATATCTTGTCTTCCCTCATTTGGTGTTTTGATGGTGGTGGTGGATTCGTGAGATTCCAGTGAAAACAGAACATGATCCACTCGACGTGGACAGCAAACTGCAAGGTTTTATTTAAACTGAGTGGGTCACCAGAGGAGGCAAAAGTGCTGGTCATCAGGGAAATGGCACAGCCAGTGATGACTCCTGGGAGAGCAGCAAACAATGTAAGGAAACTGCCACTTGGACTTGAACTCGGGTCAACTCGCAAAGAGCACAGAGCGTGACCGACATTATACAATGTCAAGTTTGACAGATGTCATTTATCGCCTTCTGAAGATCGATCGATCAATCGGTCAATCGATCAATCAATCAATCAAGTTGCATTTTATATGGCACTTTTCCAGCTGCAGCAGCCACTCAAAGCACTTTGTATTTCTGGTCAAATCTGTTATATTGAACACCTATGGGAGACACCTGTTCTATTAGAACACAAGCCGTTTCTGTACAATCGCCCCAAGGACCTGCAGTCGGCCGGGTACGTCTTCATCCGGCACGACGCACACCGGACCCCCCTGCAACCCCACTACGACGGCCCCTTCCGTGTGATGGCGGCCAGCAACCAACACGAATAAAGAATATGAAAAACTGGAACTGAAAACTTGTGAATACACAGAGAATAAATTACAAGATATGGAGAAGGATACACCGATTAGCCAAAACATTAAAACCACCTGCCTAACGTCTGTGTAGGTCCCCTTCGTGCCGCCAAAACACACTCCTCAAGGCATGTGTCGTGGCAATTATTTAATTCCACTCTGACATTACAAGAGGAACGAGACAAAAATCTCTTACAGTGTTGTTGTAACCAAGTATCACTGCTGAATTTATTCTACAGGGTCTGGGATCATAATAGTCATGAAATATACATAAAGCTTATTTCCTTCCTTGTAGGCTGTGGGGTATTAAGTTCAAGTCAGACACAGACACAACGTTTTATAACACAGTTATTATTAAGAGATGAGATTTTTTTTCTCAATCAATTTGCATAAAGCATAGGGTGAACAGTTACATTCAGTGTAGGCCTAGTTCTAAAT
This sequence comes from Lampris incognitus, assembly GCF_029633865.1. Lineage (NCBI taxonomy): Eukaryota > Metazoa > Chordata > Actinopteri > Lampriformes > Lampridae > Lampris > Lampris incognitus. The sequence continues at coordinate 73,699,192 of NC_079213.1, read as the reverse complement.
GAGATGGCCACTCGTAAATACCTAGCTGCAGCAAAAGTCCAAAAAAAATTGTTGGCTGTGCACAACACTCAAAATAATAACGCTGTGTGTCCCAAGGAAGTCCCAGGCGCTAGTGCTTGGAGACATCTTACTGAGAAATGTGTTCTGGGATGTCCCATCCGAGAAGGTGCAAGACGAATATGGACGTCCTCACGTTACGGCAGTCCCATGCACATTTCACATCCCGTTCTCCAGCGCAGGTCACATCCACACATGCTATTTCACAAAATAATATTTCAGACAGGTGTTGGCTTGTGAAATCACAACACCGAAGTGCAGCAGACAGTATATTTCTCTCCAACAATCGCACTCTGCAAACCGTCTCCCATCAAAGGTTTTCTGAACGACAAGTGCGCACATGCACCGTCACGCGCCAACGTCAAGGAGATTTCCTTATATAGAATATGCATGAGTGCTGTCTAGTAATTGTCTGCAACGTTTGTGTGTATCTTTGTATAGTGGTGACACATTTGAAACTAAACCACTATTTTATGGGTGGGTTACATTGTCACACGATTTTAATATATGTTCATGAAGTCAGACCCAGGTGCTTAAATGCGCACCGATTAATACAGTACAGTCTCTCTTACAGGGCAGTTGTCTGTTCTTCCCCTCCTTATCTCATGTCTTCCAGCTCTCATCCACCAAGGCCACTTCTGAAATTAGTGTGTACAGACTTGCTACACTCAGTGAGTCTCCCATACAGCCAACAATTAACAATAGGCCCTTATTTGTGCACCTGGAGAAGACACTTTATAAGACTACCTTTGTTCTATTACACATGGACTTTAAGCATCTATCTAAGCAATGTAAGGTCATGGTGAAAGATTAAAATAAGCAAACATCAAATATGAATTGCCCTCACAGCAGGGACTCCACAAGACTTCTGAAGGTTTCCTCTGGTATCTGGCACCAAGACACCAGAGGCAACTTGTGGGATCGGACTTGTTTTTCCAGCACACCCCAGAGATGCTCGATCGAACTGAGATCTGGGGAATTGGGAGACCAAGGCAACACCTTGAACTCTTCGTCATGTTTCTAAAACCATTTCTGAACAATTTCTGCAGTGTGGCAGGGCGCATTAACCCGCTAAAGAGGCCACTAGCATCAGGGAATACTGATGCCATGAAGGGGTGTACTTGGTCTGCAACAATGTTAAGGTAGGTGGTATGTGTCAAGTAACATCAACATGAATGCCAGGACCTAAGATATCCCAGCAGAACATTGCCCAGACATCACACTGCCCCCACCGGCTTGCCTTCTCCCAATAGTGCATGCTGGTACCATCTCTTCCCCAGGTAAATGACACACACGCACCCGGCGGTCCACATAATGTAAAAAAAACAAAAAAAAAACAAACGTGATTCATCAGACCAGGCCACCTTCTCCCATTGTCCCACAGTCCAGTGCTGAGGTTCACGTGCCCATTGTAGGTGCTTTTGGTGGTGGACAGGGGTCATCATGGGCACTCTGACCAGTCTGCAGCTATGCCGCCCCATACACAGCATACAAAACAAACACTAATCCAATCTTCATCCCTCAAAAAAGAGCCATACAAATTGTAAATAAAACCACTCAGAGAAAAACAAACTCACTCTTCATCAAATTAAAGGCACTAACATTTTAAGATTTGGTCGACTTCAAAATGGTTCAGGTCATGTACAGATTAAAAAAAAAATCAATCATTACCTGATAGTATACAAAAGAGAGAAAAACAACATGATTTGAGAGGAATTTGTATGTTTAAAAAACAATTAGTGAGAACAAATGTAAAATATGATTGCACCGTCAAAGGAGTTTATTTATGGAGCAACTGTAGGGAGGAAATGAAAAGATGTTTTAACGAATGTTCAAAAATGAAATTGAATGGATATGGGATGGATGATCGGAGAGGGGCACAGGCATAGAAGAACCGGGTACAGGATGTGTACATTGTTTTTGTGTTGCTTTGTTTTGTTGCGATGGTTTTGTTCTTGTTTTGACTGTTTTGTATTTGTTTGTGTTGATTGTTTTTGAGTTTGTTTTTTTTATTTTTGAGTGTTTTTGTTGTGGCACAGCGGCGCAGTGGTTAGCGCGGTCACCTCACATCAAGAAGGTCCTGGATTCGAGCCCCAGGGTGGTCCAACCTTGGGGGTCGTCCCGGGTCATCCTGTGTGGAGTTTGCATGTTTCCCCAATGTCTGAGTGGGTTTCCTCCAGGGGCTCCGGTTTCCTCCCACAGTCCAAAGACATGTAGGTCAGGTGAATCGGCCATACTAAATTGTCCCTAGGTGTGAATGTGTGCGTGTGTCGGCCCTGTGATGGACTGGCGGCCTGTCCAGGGTGTCTCCCTGCCTGCCGCCCAATGACTGCTGGGATAGGCTCCAGCATCCCATGACCCCAATTGGGACAAGCGGCTTAGATAATGGATGGATGGATCTTGCAGATGTGCAGTAGATGACATGTTAACAGAGCCAAATGGGACAATATAGAGATATATTGTAAACCAGTTGCTACAAATGCTGTTACCACTAACAGGACAAACATAATTTGATGTGCTAGATCCACCTCACTTTGTCTTCAGTTAGTATCTGCTTTTGTGTTAATGATTGTTTCAGAGGCAATAAAAAGTGAACTGTTTTTTTTTCTTAACACAATTGTTTATTTAAAAAAAAATCAATCAAAAGTGAAGTTTAAAAAGGGTTGATTAATTCTTATTCATATAACCAACACTACATCTTTGCATCTTGGCAGTTCTGCATTTGAGTGGCAGCGGCATAGTGGACCGGAGTGTGTGTCACCTTTCTGCTTATATTAACAGGTTTAATGCGCTTGACCCCACATCACATGGGTCAAGTCAAGTCAATTTTATTTGAAATGCCCAATATCACAAATTTGCAGCAACACAAGATCCTGTGCTTAGACCCTCGCATCAGATAAGGAACAACTCCCTAAAAAAAAAAAAGAAAAAAAAAAGAAAAAACCCACGTCACATACAGTTAAAGTCAAAATTATTAGCCCCCAAGGAACTATGGAACATGTCCCTAAAATTCCACCCAATGTTTACGTCTTTCATAAAACTTTACATAGTAAAACATTCATCAATGTTAAGGCCCCTATTTGGTACATTTTGGGATGTAAAATAAATCTTCAGGTTTGCTTTATACAAAATGTATTGAAAATTGAGGTGGTCAAAATTAATAGCCCCTATGTGATTTTTTGCTTTCAAACCACACCTGAGCAATCAATCAGCATTGAACTTTACTTAAGGGACTCCAATGAACAGGGCTAGTGGCACTCGAACACTTGATTGAGAGGGACTACTCTTAAATTCTTGGTAAGAAGTAATTTCATCATGCCAAAAATTAAGAAATCAAACTCAGAAAGAAGAGAGTGGATGCTCATTTTAAGGAGGAAGGCGTTTCAGTGTCTAGAACAGCTGTATGTTGTATCATTACAAAGCACAAGGAGAAAAACTCTGTTAGAAACAAACCTGGGAGCAGTCAGTCAAAAGTGCAAGATTTCAAAAACTTTGGAGAGGAAAACAGTCAGAGATGTCAACAACAATCCCTGGATCTCTGTCAAGACGATTGTTGCTGAACTGGCCTCTTCTGGACTTGATGTTTCAAGGAAGACAGTTGTGAGGGCTCTTCATCGTGGTTGGCTTCGAGGTCATTGTCCAAGAAAATCTCCATTGCTCACACAGCAGCACATCAAAGCCAGACTGAAGTTTGCCCGTGAACATTTGAAACACGGGCATGAGTTTTGGAAGTATCCTTCGGTCTGATGAGACTAAACTTGAGCTGTTTGGGCACATGGATGTTGCTTTTGTTTGGCGAAGGAAGGGAGAGACCTTCAACCCTAAAACACAGTTGCCACAGTTTAACATGGTGGTGGGAACATAATGCTGTGGGGCTGTTTTGCTGCTTCAGGCACAGGGAACCTTGTTCAGGTGCATGGGATCATGAAGAAAGAAGATTATGTTGACATTTTGAAGGATAATGTAAAGAAATCTGCTGCCAGTCTAGCTTTAGGTTGCTGCTGGGTCTTCCAGCAAGACAGTGACCTGAAGCATACAGCCAAGTTGGTCCAAAACTTTTTGAAGGACACCAAAATCAAGGTCCTGGAGTAGCCCTCTCAGAGCCCAGATCTCAATCCTATTGGGAATCTGTGGCGAGAGCTCAAGGTTCATGCCCATGCTTGAAAACCATGCAATTTGGATGAGCTGGAACAATTTGCCAAGGAAGAATGGGCTAAGATCCCTCAAGAGACATGTGCCAACCTAGTAAGGAACTACCATAAGAGGTTGTTGTCAGTTGTGAGTTAGAAAGGTTACACTATTGACTATTACTTGTCAGAGGGCTAATAATTTTGGCCTCGTCATTTTTGTTTTTTCTTCTTTCAATTCAGTGCATCAGTAAAATATCTTAAATCAAGCTTAGTGGAATTTTGTCTTTGTTCTTTTGGAAGCAATTACACTATAAACACTTTTGGTTATGGTCATTTCCATGGAAAAGTTAAGGGTTTTGTTTGATTTCATAAAGGGGGCTAATAATTTTGACCTTAACTGTAGGTCTCAGCATCTTTGATGCCAACATTCTACATAGGCAATTCAAATGCAATGATCATAATGCAAGTTATCCCTCTCAAGAAAGACAAAGCATAGATTTCCTCTCTCAAAGTGTCCATGTATTGCAGCCTTTTTATTTGGTTGAATTCATCACCAAGGGAATCTGTTCTACCACCGTAGGGTCAATACAAACACGTTTCCAGCTCACATAATGCAAAAAAAAAAAAAGGCTTAACAACACTTTAATGCTGGCAAGAGGTCAAAGCAAAAGACCAGAGTGCAAAGGTTGTGGAAAAAAAGGACTACACACTTTTGGTAAATGGTGCCGAGATGTCTTTGCAGGGTGGGTTAAAGAGTTTCGACTTGCTGAGAGATGTTCAGAAAAGACTGTCTACATCGCCCATCTCCACAACCACTGTCTTCAGCTGGGAGTAGTATTCAATTGTGATTTGACCGTTCTCTCTCCCAAAACCTTGGGGGGGGGAAAAAAGGAGCTCAATTACGCCATTAAAACTGAAGCACTTTAAAGATTGTTGATCATTCACACTGATTACCCGATTCTGTGGATTTTATCGATCATTCAGTCCATGGGAACCCACAATATTGCCGATTTTCTATCCTACTAGGTATATATATTTATTGTCAACAGTACCATCAATGCTGGTTCTTTGGCACCGTTACATCCAACAAACCCTTTATTAATTTTCTTAGCTGCAGCTGTTTTTATCCTGCTATGCTAACATCACACCAGCCTGCCATGTTTTTAACCTTTAGATGGGTTTTAACCTGTAGGTGCCAGCAAACTCACTAAAACGGTCTAGGGTTTAGTTACTCTTTCAACGATCTAGCAGACATCACATTGACATCTCACCTGACATCTTGTATCCTCCAAATGGTACCTCCACAGGACTGATGTTGTAGTTGTTTATGAAGCAGGTCCCTGCCTGCAGATTCTCAGCAACACGATGAGCTCGTGAAATATCCCTGCAGAGATAACACAGAAATGAAGATTTGCACACACCCTTTGTTGTTCATTCACAGTGAGTCACACCGTCATCCATTCTTGAGCAATGAATGTTAATTTGTAATAACCATACTTTGTGGTTTTTTTGGACACCATACACAGCACCCACTACATAGAAATAATTATCTTCCAAGTGTAAAAGGTCAGTGATTAGGAGCAGTTGAAACAGAGCTTTGGAGTGTTCAGATAATAGTCCCACTGTCATGCTGACCTGGTAAAGACTCCAGAGGCCAATCCAAAGGTAGTGTTGTTGGCCCTCTGGAGAACTTCCTCTTCAGTGTCGAAAGGCATAACAGACATTACTGGGCCAAAGATCTCCTCCTTCACGCATGTCATGTTATCTGTGCAGTTATCTGTGTCGGTAGATATAGATGGAAACAGACAGGTGTTAACTGAGAAACAAATGCAGATTAATAACTATTTGATGATGTATAATAAATGGTTTGGCATACAAATTAGCATTTAAAAAAAATTGCTGAAGAAAGTTTCCATAAGACATACCAAGAACACAAGGTGTCATGAAGTAGCCTCCCTTCAGTTTGGGATTAGTGGGAGTGAATGGCTCCCCTCCGCAAAGCACTTTAGCTCCCTAATAAAATAAAAGTATTAATCAATTAATTGGAAGAATGAGGTAATTTACAGTGATTAAACACAAAAATATTTATAATTCATTTGAGGGAAGACAGAGTAGTTTGGCCAAGTGCTGAATGTTCTACTGAAGCTGCTTTATGTCGATGGTAGACTCCCCCATAAAAAGGTCCTTGCGTAATGCATACATGACAAATGCACCTCTTTCTTGGCCTGACTAACAAATCCCAGCACTTTTTCAAGGTGTGGTTTGCTGATCAGTGCTCCCATACGGGTGTCCTCCAACAGAGGGTCACCCACGGCGATGGCCTTGGTCCTCTTCACAACTTCTTCCAGGAACTCTGGCATGATTTCTCTTTGCACAAAAACTCTGGTGCCATTACAGCAAACCTACATACAATTGAGACAAGATTTTACCAGCACAACACTGATGAAAAAATATTCTTTGATCAGGTCCAGATTGGGTCAAGCTTGACAGGTTGTGCAAAGTTATTCATTAATGTTGGTCAATAGTTTCCAAAAGAAAAGGAATATGTGATCTTGAGAAAACAATATGGATGGAAAAATAACTATTGCCTCACCTCACCCTGGGTGAGGAAGTTTGCCATGAGAGCTCCCCGCACTGCATTCTCCAACTCACAATCCTTGAAGATGATGAGGGGCGATTTCCCTCCCAGCTCCAGAGTCACAGGTTTCACTCCCTTTGCAGACATTTCCATGATCTATGAGGAGGAAACAACCTATAACAAATAGGAATTGGACTCTATCTGTTTGTTGGCAAATAAGGTCATATCAGCCCTGGAGATCCTGTTGTCTTATAATTTACATGACACCTTTGTTATTGCTGTGGGGCAGTCACTCCACCCTTCAATTTGTGCCAATACAATAATAGAGAACAGTGCCATGAAAAAATATTTGTCCCCTTCCTGATTTCCTTCATTTTTGCAAATTTGTTGCACTGAATGGTTTCAGATCTTCAAAAAAAAAGGAATACAAGACGAGGAGAACCTGAGTAAACACAAAATATCATTTTTTAAATGATTATTTCATTTATTAAAGGAAAAAAAAAGTTATCCAAAACCCATATCACCCATGTGAAAAATTGCTCCTTTAGCAACAACAACTGCAACTAAATGCTTAATTGGAGATTCGTCTTTCACATCGCTGTGGAGGAATTTTGGCCCGCTCTTCTTTGCAGAATTGCTGTAATTCAGCGACATTGGAGGGTTTTCTAGCATGAGCTGCTCATTTAAGGCCCCGCCACCACATCTCGATGCAGGACTTTGACTAGGCCACTCCAAAACCTTAACTTTGTTTCTTTTGAGCTATCCTGAGGTGGACTTACTCATGTGCTATGGATCATCCTCCTGCTGCCTAACCCAATAATGCTTAAGATCATCGACTGTGGGGCGGATATTCTTCAGAATTTTCTGGTAGATAGCAGAATTCATGAGTCCTTCAATGATGGCAAGTCTTCCAAGTCCTGAAGCAGTAAAGCATCCCCACATCATCACACTAACCACGTTTGACTGCCGATATGACGTCCTTATTGTGAACTCTTATGTTTGCGCTACGCCAGACATAAGTGGAACAGGTCCCGTTATGTCTGGCATAAAGCAAACACAGCATTCCAAAAAGTTCCACTTTTAACTCGTCTGTCCACATCAAATTATCCTAAAAGGCTTGGGGGTCACCAATGTGCTTTTTTTGCAAATGGGAGATGACCACTAATGTTTATCTTAGTTAGCAGTGGTTTGCACTGTGCAACTCTCCCATGAGTTCCCTTTTCTGGCCAGTCTCTTTCTTATTGCCAAATCATGAATGATGACCTTAGCTGAGGCTAAAGAGGCCTGCAGTTCTTTAGATGTTATTATGGCAGGAATGAGGAAAAACAAAGGAGACCAAGGCGAGTTTGATGTTTATTCCTCAACTCCAAAAACCAACTGCAGCAGAAACAACCCTGCACCGACGAGCCCGGGAACGTAAACCACGCCCCCAGCTCACAGTCCTGCTGGGTGAGAGGCATAGCCCCTAGTGTCCACCACACAGCCCCCCCCCCGAACACCCAGAAGGGACTCTTGGAAAGAAAATTAGTGTCTCACTGGAGGCTTAAGCAGCCTGCCATAACAGCTGTGCCATCCCTCAGCCGAAACAGTAGGTGAAACAGTCCAAAGCCGGCTGAGAAGCAGAACGCTGAACCCGTGAAGACACTGCCGGGGTCCTGGAAGGAGGACGACCCCGACGGGGAAGGTGGGCCGGAAACACAACTTCGCCTGCCACCCTGTGCGCCGGTTTAAGCCTATCAAGCGTGACACGCTCCCTACGCCCACCCATATCTAGCACAAAACCCTTAGGACCCGTCTCAAGAACCCGAAATGGGCCATCGTATGGGGGTTGGAGGGGCGAGCGGTGAGCATCATGCCGTACAAAAATAAAATGAGCCAACATGAGCTCCGCAGGCACGAACGACCGCGGAAAACAGTGGTGAATGGGGCCTGGAACCCGAGTGCTGTCGGACAAAAAAGGATAAACGGCCGGACGGGGTCGAGGAGCGGAACTCCCAGGCAAAAATTCCCCAGGGACGCGGAGCGGCTGACCGAGCACCAGCTCAGCAGGTTACGTGTCGAGGTCCTCCTTAGGAGCCGAACGCAACCCGAGCATAACCCAAGGTAAACGATCCACCCAGTTACCATCCGAGAGCGCAGCGCTGCCTTGAGCGACCGGTGAAAACGTTCACACAACCCGTTAGCCTGAGGGTGATACACAGTAGTGCGGTGTACCTGCACACCCAAGGATCGCGCAAGTGCCGACCAGAGCTCTGACACGAACTGGGGGCCCCTGTCTGAGGTGATATCTGACAGAGTGCCGAAACGGGCGACCCAGGAGGAAAGAAAAGCGCGTGCAACATCCGAGGACGTTGTGGAGGATAGAGGGACAGCCTCTGGCCACCTGGTGGTCCGATCTACCATTGTGAGCAGGTGCGTAAAACCCTGTGAAGAAGGTAGAGGGCCCACCAGGTACACATACACGTGGTCGAAACGTCTGGCCGGGATCAGAAACGGTTCGAGGGCCAATTTAGTGTGCTGGTGGACCTTAGCGCGCTGGCACGCTACACATGCAGCTGCCCACCCCTTGACGTCCTTGCAGAGGCCAGGCCAGACGAACTTGGAACCGACCAACTTCACCGACGCCCCAACTCCAGGGTGCGAGAGGGAGTGAATCGAAAACTCAACGGTGCCAGGCCACTGGAACAACGGGGCGGGGACGGCCGGTGGAGACATCGCAGAGGAGGGCAGGACTGCCTTCCTGCATCACAGCGTCCTCTAGCTTGAGACCAGTACGCGTTGACCTAAGGGCAAGGACGTCCGGGTCGCTGGGCTGGTCGGCAGCCATAGCGGAGAAATCCACACCGAGGTGCACAGGACACACAAGAACACGCGACAGATAATCAGCAACAGGGTTGGACTTCCCGGCCACATGCTGAATGTCCGTTGTGAACTCGGAGATCGCCGCTAGGTGGCGCTGTTGACGAGCAGACCACGGCTCAGTCACCTTGGACATGGCAAAAGCCAGCGGCTTATGATCCACATAAGCCGTGAATGGGCGACCCTCCAGCAGGAAGCGGAAATGCCGGGTTGCAAGGTGCAGTGCCAGCAACTCCCGGTCAAAAACGCTGTACTTGCGCTCGCTATCCCGCAGTTTGCGGCTAAAAAATGCGAGTGGCTGCCACGCATTCGCCACACGCTGTTCAACCACAGCCCCCACGGCTATGTCAGACACATCGGTTGTTAAAGCTATGGACGCCGTGGGTGTGGGACGGGCGAGGAGGGCAGCATTAGCCAGGGCGCACTTAGCTTCGTCAAAGGCCTGGACCCGTTCGGGAGTCCAGTCGACAGGGTCGTTAGCCTTCTTAAGCCGCAGGGCTTCGTAAAATGGCTGAAGGAGGTGGGCAGCGCGAGGGAGGAAACGGTTATAGAAATTCACCATGCCCAAGAATTCCTGCAATGCCTTAACAGAGACTGGGCGGGGAAATTCCGCCACCGCTTGCACCTTAGAAGGCAACGGGACCGCGCCTTGCGGCGAAATGCGGTGACCCAAGAAGTCAATCACCGGCAGTCCAAACTGACACTTGGCCGGGTTGACTATCAGGCCGTGTTCGTCCAGACGACGGAAAACCTGTTTCAGGTGCGCCAGGTGCTCTTCAGCTGATGGACTGGCCACTAATATGTCGTCGAGATAAACGAACACGAAAGCAAGGTCACGCAACACCGAGTCCATCAGCCTCTGAAAGGTTTGCGCTGCCCCCTTCAAGCCAAAAGGCATGCGCATGAACTCAAAAAGCCCAAACGGGGTGATCATTGCGGTCTTGGGCACGTCCTCTGCGCGCACGGGAACCTGATGATAGCCGCGCACCAGGTCCACCTTAGAGAAAATAGTGGTACCTGCCAGGCGTATGGAAAAGTCCTGTATGTGTGGGATGGGATAGCGGTCATTGGCGGTGACGTTGTTCAGGCGGCGAAAATCGCCGCAAGGCCGCTACGACCCATCCGCCTTGGGCACCATGTGAAGCGGTGAGGCCCACGGGCTGTTGGAACGCCTCACTATACCCAGACGCTCCATGATGGCGAACTCCTCCTTAGCTGTAGCCAATTTTACCGCGTCGAGGCGCCGCGCGCGCGCAAAAACTGGCGGTCCCAGAGTGGGAATTAAATGTTCTACCCCGTGTTTAGTAACCGCGGTGGAAAAGGCAGGCGTAGTCACCGATGGAAAATCCGCCAGCAAACGCTGAAAAACATCCCCTAATGCTAAAAAGTTAGCGTGTGTTAACGGCCTGGCTCCCCCTGTCTCGCACGGAACAGTGGCGAAAGACACAGCATCAATTAAACGGCGGTTTGTAACATCAACCAGCAGACCATTAGCACACAGAAAATCCGCGCCGATAATAGGAACAGTAATGGCGGCCAATACAAAGTCCCACTCAAAATGGCGCCCGTGGAAGCAAACAGTCACCAACCTTGTGCCAAACGTCGCAACGGACGAACTGTTAGCTGCACTTAAGTGTGGGCCGCCGCCTTCGGCCGACCTGTCTGTCTTAGCAGGAGGGAGTAGGCTCTTTTGCGAGCCTGAGTCCACCAGAAACCGTCTTCCTGACATCGTGTCCTTAACGAAGAGCAGCTCACTACGTCCGCCAGCGCCCACAGCTGCTACTGAGCGCTGGCCCTGGAGTTTCCCGCCGCCTCAAACGTGCACGGAGGGACGCAGCGCCACGCTTTGCCGCCGAACCGCTGGTGGAAGAAACAGAGGCCTCTCCCGCGCCGTCTCCGGGCAGTCACTTCAGCCACCACTGCCGGGTCCGCGTCCTCCGACGTCGGCTGCAGAGGCTCCGATGCCACACTGCACAGAGAACCGTCTGGTAGCCAGCAGGACCCGATCGGCCTCCTCAGCCAAACCCGCGCGCACAGGAGACGGGAGCTGGCGCAGGAAAACGTGCGGGAAAAGGAACCCACCTTCGTCTGAGCCTAGCAGCGACAGCATATTGTCCATGAGATCCACAGCCGTCCCGTCCGCGATATTATGAACCCTACATAGGCCTCGCCAAAATCCCGTTTCTGGCTTTGTCACGTGTGCGCCACCGTAGCAACGCGAAAATATGTTGTTATGGGGTTAGCGCTCATCAAGGAAACGCTGTACACCCACAATTTAACCTGTCTAAGTTATCCACAATCAACATTAACGTTTTTAACTCAATCTTTGCTTGCTCCACGTTTGAGCATAGGATACTTCACCCCTTATCATGACTACAAACAAAACGAGCTCCTATATTGTAGTAATATGACTTTTACAAGTCTTACACATTAGCGCCACCTTCAGCTCTTGCACATTAGCGCCACCCTCAGGAAGATGACATATTTGACTCTGTCGTGATGTACTACTCAATGTAACCTTTTAGCTGGGGTTCATTCTGATTCTTTGTCTCATCAAGCCTCAAATGCATCACAATTATAATACCAATAACGTATCCAAGGAGCAGAGGCAGACCTTGTAACCTAAAATTGTTAGGTTAGTCAACTTAAGGCTATTCTTTCCCTCACAATCATAATTTCAACCCCATGGTTCACTTTTTAGACGATTCATAAGTTCAAATTGAAGGTAGCTAACGTTAGCTTTGCTTCGCACCGAGTTGATAGTTGATTGTTTCCTTAGCAACGCAGCGGAAATCCGGCGTCCGTTCGCGGAAATCCGGCGTCCGTTCGCGAGATTTGGGACAGGGTACGGGATTTTGGCGAGGGCTATGTAGGGTTCATAATATCGCGTCCCGTCCCCCAAACCGGATAGGGAAAGGATTCTATCTGCCCTCTCTGCGGTAGATAGGCTGTACCTCCGGAGCAGAAGATGTTTGAGGGCGACGTATTTATCGTGTTGCGGAGGGGCGCGCAACAGCTGCATGGCCCGGCGTGTGGACTGCTGGTCCAGCGCAGCGACGACCAAATAGTATCTGGAGTCGTCCGCGGAGATTCCACGCAGGTAGAACAGCGCCTCGACATGCTGGAACCACGAGGCCGGGCCGCTCTGCCAGAACTCTGGGAGTTTCACAGCCGCGGCGAGAACGGCCAGCTGTGAGAGTTGGGGCGGCGTGGCCGAAGTGGATTCACACTCCTCTTCTGCTCCAAACATGTTCAATTCGGGGTCACCAATATGGCAGGAATGAGGAAAAACACAGGAGACCAAGGCGAGTTTGATGTTTATTCCTCAACTCCAAAAACCAACTGCAGCAGGAACAACCCTGCACCGGCGAGCCCGGGAACGTAAACCACGCCCCCAGCTCACAGTCCTGCTGGGTGAGAGGCATAGCCCCTAGTGTCCGCCACATTATCTTAGTTTTGTTTTTTGTGACTTCCTGGATGAGTCGTCACTTCACCTCTTGGAGGAATTTAGGGAGGCCAGCCACTCCGAGAAGACTCACCACTGTTCCCAGTTTTCGTCATTAAGAGGAAATGGCTCTCGTTGTGGTTTGCTGGAATCCGAGAGCCTTAGAAATGGCTTTGTAACCCTTTCTAGACCGATATCTAAATACCTTTGATTCTCATCTCTTCTTGAACTTTTTTTCCCCCTTTTTCTCCCCAATTTTACTTGGCCAATCACCCCACTCTTCCGAGCTGTCCCGGTTGCTGCCTCCCCCCCCCCCCCCCCCCGCCGATCCGGGGAAGGCTGGAGACTACCACATACCTCCTCCAATACACGTGGAGTCACCAGCCGCTTCTTTTCACCTGAAAGTGAGGAATTTCGCCAGGGGGACATAGCGCGTGGGAGGATCATGCTATTCCCCCCAGTTCCCCCTCCCCCGAACAGACGCCCCAACCGGCCAGAGGAAGCGCTACCGCAGTGACCAGTACACATACTCACATCCGGCTTCCCACCTGCAGACACGGCCATTCTTGAACTTAATTTGATGGAAGTATTGTGTGCCACTTGTTGAGACCTTGTAACCTACTTCACATTGATGGTAAGGTTCTATATACGAGTCATGTTTAGATTAAGTAGGGCTGGCAATAATCAATTCTGAGTGTGTCTGTACCAACTGAATCCAATGACAATTAAATTTAGTTAACTGTATGATTGAGTAACTAAGGGGGCAATTCCTTTTTCATCCAGGTTCAGTTGGTGTTCGACAACTTTTTTCCTTGAATGAATAAAATTATCATTTAAAAACAATTTTGTGTTTACTTGGGTTCTCTATCTTATATTACATTTTGTATGAAGACCTGAAACAACTAAGTGTGACAAATGTGCAAAAATAGAGGAAATCAGGAAGAGGGCAAATACTTTTTCACAGCACTGTACATTTCATGAGACATTTTGCTTGTGTACCTTCTTGCCTGTTGGAACACTACCAGTGAAGGACACTTTGGCTACCATGGGGTGGTGGCAGAGCAAGGTGCCAGTCTCTGCTCCACCTTGTACCACATTGAAGAGCCCATCAGGTACCCCTGCATCTTTGTAGATCTCAGCCAGTATGACAGCAGTCACAGGAGTCATTGGAGAGGGCTTAAAAACCATGGCATTACCTTGGGGCGAAAAGAAAATTACATCACATCCTATGTACTGGTAAATGTAATATAACACACAAAGTACTGTTGCATACTCACCACATGCCAGGGCAGGTGCAGACTTCCATGCTGCAATCTGGAAGGGGTAGTTCCAGGCCCCAATTCCCACACACACACCAAGGGGCTCCCGCCTTGTATAAGCAAATGCGCCCCCGGGGAGCTGGACATGCTGGCCTGCAGAAAATAACATGTAAAAAGTGATGCACACTTCTACACCATTATGGGTGCACTGGATAAACCTCTAGAATTTAAACTTGACAATACAAATATTTAGAAAAGAGATGTTGATAGGAACCTGAGAGTGTAGCGGCCATGCCAGCATAATACTCAATGCACTGCCAGGCAATATCAATATCCACCTGTGCTTCAGTGATAGACTTTCCATTGTTGATCACTTCTAGTTTGGCAATGTTGTCTCGTCGCTCCTATTGACATTTGAAATGTAACCATAATGTTATGTTATGAAATGGATGAAGATAAACAATGTTTAAAAAAAGATGTCAAAAGTATCTCTTTAAAACAACGAACTTGCATTTGTATAACTTTATGATTATGCAATGGCAGTTTAATAAGTTCTTGCCCACACGATGCAAGAGAGCTCACACAAGGACACAACCAATTAATTGTTATTCTGCGCAAATATGGGCCAAAAGTGATGCAACACATCTATTTAATGAATAACTAACCTTTCTTTATAGCTGTAAGATAGCAGATGTAATTTAGTTGTGCAACCATGAGACCTGGCCAGCAACTTTTTTGAAATGTAAGACGGTTATTTCTTCTTTTTATGAAAAGAATACATGTGAACTGGATGACATCTCACCCTGATAATGCGAGCAGCCTCCAGCATAATGCGAGCCCTTTCCATGCCTGCCAGCTTGCCCCATTTTAGGTGGGCACTGTGGGCACTTTGTATGGCCTGGTCTACCTCATCCGCCCCGCAGGGAACTATCTCACACAATACACGACCTGCAGAGTAACAACGCCATGATGAAGCATTATCTTACAAATATGTGGGCTACAGATTGGTTGGCTGCAAGACTTTACAAAAAAAAAGAAAAGCTTTTTGAATCTTTGAGAATGACATGATCAGTAGTTAAAACAAATTCTGCTAACATGCAAAGCTAATTTTTGGTGGGATTAATTAACATTTGTGGGTGATTCTTCAATTTGGGGCACTTTAGGCTTTTGAAAAAATAAAAAAATGATTTCTTTAAAATCTTTTTTTTTCATTCTCTTTTCCTTGAAAATCTACCCTGGGGACAGGAAAAACTCCCTTAACTGAAGAATCACCCTTACATAAATTGTTAAATACTAGTGATTTAAAATCTAGAAAATGTGAATCGTCCACTCCCCCACAAAACAGAACAGGACACGTAAAGAAGGAATCCTGTTACATAACGGGACATTTTTTGACTCGTACGATGTGCCGCTAACAAACAGGGCTTTGACCACGGCTCATCCACACAGGTTCCCTGTAAGCATTAAAAGACCCCAGCAAAACTTTGAAAAGCTTTTAACTTTGAAAAGCAAAACTGCAGCAGTCGGTTGCGCATACCAGTTGCCGGTTCGTACACGGGCTCGGAGTTTTTCCCACCCTTGGGCTGAACTCGACTCCCAGCCCAGAAATTCAGATGATCCGTGACAACGACAGTTCCCGTCGAGGCACTCGGCATCGTGTTCAAAAGCGACTGCATTTTTTCACACGCTTCTGGTACCTGCAAAGAACCCGACACAAACAGCTGTCAATGCACTGAGTAACATGCGATCTTCCACCCTTAATTCAGTTCATATATTTAGTGCGTGCGATTAACGTGGAGAATGGAAATGAATCTCTGCAGACATTACCGCGGAGGACCCTCCTGGCGGACTGCTAAGCGGCTGAAGCCAAACGTTAGTTTAAAGTTGCGAAACACGTGAGCGGTGATACGGTTCGTCCCATGTGACCGTGGACTGAACGTGGGCGCGGTCTGCCCCAATTCAATCGATCTTATTTGGATTCGTGTCCTTCTTTTTTGTTATTCTGTTATATCATCTTCACTGTTTTGTTAAGGTTTTTTTTTTAAAGTTTCTTTCTTCCATCCTTTCTCTTACTTCGTTCTGTCCGTTTCCTTCTTTTTTATCTATGCTACAGTAGCGTAGCCAGAAATTTGCTGGTGGGTGGGCGTACATGAAACTAGGTGGGCAAATTAAGTTCCTCTAATAGGCCTGTGTGTATATATACATAATAACTACAATGTAGCCTTTGTGCAAGTACATAGTTGTTGTATCCAGGGGACACTTTTATGACTCTGCTCATAAACCAATAAATCACTCAGACACAGCGCTACAATCAACGTCGGTGTTTACTCGGAGCCTTCAATTAACTTTTTTAAAACAAACATCCGGGTTCCCAGCATGCATTGCTCACACACCTACGGCAAGTAGTGTAGGACAAAAATACAACAATAGTTAAATAATATTACATGTATTTTGTGATCGCCAGTTTTGTAATTACACAAGCCTGTGTTTAGTACAATATGAATTATATATGTATATACGTGTATAGTTTCAATAGCGTTACTATATTTATACAGCTATCAGACACAAGTAGCCTACAAAGAACAAGAAAATATTATTGCCTACAATTGTTGTCAAAATCACAGCACAAGACGACTTGGCTTGGTGTTGAACATTGAAATCGTTTCATGCTACTACTACTACTACTACTACTACTACTACTACTACTACTACTGCTACTACCAGAGATGGGCACAAGTATCTTGTTACAAATCACAAACACTTGGTATCAAAACAAAATACTAATGAGAAAATGTATTTCGGATGCTCTCGTTAGAGGGCGCCAAAGCTGATCGTCTGTTTCCATCTCTTCTTGTCCTCTGCATCTTCCTCTGTCACGCCAGCCGCTTACTTGTATGTCCTCCCTCACCACATTCATAAACCTCCTCTTTGGCCTTCATCTTTTCATCTTGCCTGGCAGTTCCATCTTCAGCATCTTTCTCCCAATATACACAGCATCTCTCCTCCACACATGTCCAAACCATCTCAATCTTGCCTCTCTTGCTTTGTCTCCAAACCGTCCAACCTGAGCTGTAATATATATGAATATAATATATATACTTGTTCCTGATCCTGTCCTTCTTCGTCTCTCCCAACGAAAATCTTAGCATATTCAACCCTGAGATCGGCTCTGAGCGATCAGAGCCAATCCTTGGTGTAATCCCACCTCCACCTTGAACCCATCCGTCATTCCTACCACACACCTCACCACTGTCACACTGCCCTCATACATATCTTGCACCACTCCAACATGCTTCTCTGCCACTCTCAACTTCCTCATACAATACCACACCTCCTCTCTCAGCACCCTGTCATATGCTTTCTCCAAATCCACAAAGACACAACTTAACTCCTTCTGACCTTCTGTATACTTTTCCATCAGCATTCTCAAAGCAAACATCACATCTGCAGTACTCTTCCGTGGCATGAAACCATACTGCTGCTCGCTAATCATCACCTCTCCTCTTAACCTAGCTTCTATTACTCTTTCCCGTATCTTCATGCTGTGGCTTTATACTTTATACCTCTGTAGATGCGAGGGTCTAAGGACAGGATGTTGTGTTGCTGTAAAGCCCCTTGAGGCAAATTTGTGATATTGGGCTATACAAATAAAGTGACTTGACTTGACTTGTAGTTACTACAGCTCTGCACATCACCCCTATTCTTGAAAATCGGTAGCAGTATGTCTTTATACATGCTCATTAATCCAGGTAAAAAAAATCACAGAAAGGTGAATCAGTTCATCTGGACACAACGTTTAGTAGGAGATACGTTTCATCACTCATCCAAGTGACCTCGTCAGTCTCAACTGACTGCAGGTATCCCGAACCTTATACATATAAGGCATCCCTGAACCTTATACTTTACAGCACAGTTGCACATAGGCGTGACCATTAACTAGAGTTTCAATGGCCATGTGTACCATTCACAGAGGATTGGGGAATAGTTGGAATCCCAGCATTGTAAGACGGCGACAGATGTACCCCCCCCCCCCCTTGGTTCAGGGATGGTCATTCCCTCTTCTTTCAAGGAAGAGGATGTGCACATCCTTGATAGGGAGCAACGCTGGTTTGAACCGGGCGTCAAAGAGGCCAATCCTCTGTGAATAGTACAGATGGCCATTGAAACTCTAGTTAGTTGAAACTCATTCCCACATCTTCATGCTATGCCTGATCACCTTTATGCCTCTGTAGTTACTGCAGCTCTGCATATCACTCTTGTTCTTGAAAATAGGTACCAGTATGCTTCTTCTCCACTCCTCAGGCATCCTCTCCCTTTCCAAGATTGTGTTAAACAACCTAGTTAAAAACTTCACTGCCGTCTCTCCGAAACACCCCCATGCCTCCACAGATATGTCATTTGGACCAACTGCCTTTCCACTCTTCATCCTCTTCATAGCTGCCCTCACTTCCTCCTTGCTAACCCACCGTACTTCCCGATTCACCAGCCCCACATCATCCAACCTTCATTCTCATTTTCATCATTCCCTCAAAGTACTCCTTCCACCTTCTCAACACACTCTCCTCGCTTGTCAGCACATTTCCATCTCTATCCTTCATCACCCTAACCTGCTGCACATCCTTCCCAGCTCGCTCCCTCTGTCTAGCCAGTCGGTACAAGTTCTTTTCTCCTTCCTTAGTGTCCAAAGAGTTCCTTCTTTTTATTCTGTGCACTTGCACAAATTACACTGCATTTCACTGCACATAATGTGTTATAAAACTGGACTGACTGCTTTCTGGTGAAGCAGATGTATCATGACGATGTTTGAAAATTCGTTTCTTCAACATAATTCTGAACAATTTTCAGACTTCTATTGTTGTCAGACTCGTCTCTGCTTTATAGGCCTACAGGCCTAAATCACAAGTTTACAGATTCCTGTATACTTTTCCGATACTATATAGATTTGGATATGACGTTAGCAGTCATCAGGATTCCGACTGGCCGTTTCAAATGCGAACTCTCCATCTTTGCACCCTGTTCACTTGAAAGTTAAGTCCTTTACTCAAATGGCCCCAACACTACTGGCAATGATTGAGGTTGATGGAAAACTTATCGGTTCACCATATTTTCCCATTACACCCCCCCCCTCCCATTTCCAAATAATTACTGTTGTGCCCTTCCACCAAGCCAGCGCTTCGTGTTACACAGTATAACTTGCGACTGAGCTGTATGGTTGAAATCTGTTTCTATAGATATTAAAAAGAAATTATGGCTATAAAAATACACTTAACATTTATCAAATATCTTCCTCATTGACAGCTCTCCACTGACTCAAAAATCCACCAATCAACATTTCTAAAATGTGCACACACAGAATTTATTGAAAGCAGCATTTCTAATATATTTCAGAGCAAAGCTTAACCAAACGCAACCTACACTGGTATCGTTTAATGTGATCTGAATGAAACACTGACGCTACCCTTTGAGTTAAACTGTGTACACATTAAAAAACAAATAGATAAGGTTTAAAGCCAAAAAAAAGTTTCAATTTAAGTAATCCAACAGTAGTCTTGACAGTAGATTATTGGACCCACATCACCCTTATTTTGAACGCACTTTCAAATGCAACACAAAGCACTGTGCTGGAACTACTCTACAAAATCACGGTGTTTGACTGTCATTCTAATACATACAACGGGCATCACAATAAAGGGTACAGTCATGTTTCTATACAATATTACTTCCAAGTGAAAAATATGGTCCTAAAAATTTGATTGTAAAACTTTATTAATCTTTCAGAAATATGGATACAAAGAATGGCATACAATAATACTGATGAGTGAATTAGTACGTCATTACATTGATTTATCATAAACTTTTAAAAACAATTTGGGGTCTCAACTGCATACAATGTACACACTTAAATTGGTAGCAATGAATAAGCTGATGTTTCTTCTCCCTCCGTACAAGTCTGGGGATCTAAAATTTAAATAAGTAACAAACAAAAAAAACCCCAAAAAATAGAACAAGGAGTCAAATGGTAGGTGCTGTGATACAGTAGCTGCAACAGGCAACACCAGAGGTCATTCCAGTGCATGAGCAGCACTGTGCGCCAACGAGAGCCGTCACTTCACAAGAGTCAGCAGTCATGGCGTATGAACACCATGGCTGAAACTAGTGCTGCATGATTGATCTAATTGCAATCGCGATGTCAGCCTGTGCAATAGACGTGTTCCCTTGTTTACATGCACCAAATGTTGTGTACGCATATTGTGAGGCAAAACGGGGCCACGAGTCCTGCATTTATAAACATTACTACATTCATTTCAAAGAGATCATCACGGAAAAGTTGATTTAAAACGAAACAAAATGCCTCACAGTTGTCGCACTGTCGGTTGTACCAATCGTAAAGATGGTAAAAACAAGCATCTGCATTTTTATCACATGCCGAAAGGGAAAACTCCAGTCGAAAAACGAAGAAGACAGGCGTGGATTCATGCGATCCGTCGGGAGGACTGAAAGACGTGGGCAGAAGAGCAAATATCAAACGCAAAGATTTGCGGAGAACATTTCATATCTGGTATGTATCCGTTTCTTACACTAATAAGTATTGTGACTGAACATACGTAAGTACCAGCTCTAAATGTGATGCTGTCATAGTAGAGCAACTGCCAAACCAAAGTGTGAGTTGTTAATGCCTAGCCTTCCTCAAGTCTGACGATGATGATTCCATCAGCTTTCTTGTGTCATGATGTTTGAGGTCATAATTTGACTCCAGCCTCGATCTCATAACCCTACAAAAAATTCAACTTTTGTTGAATACAAACAATTCAACCATACAAACAGTTAAACTCTGATTTGATGAAGCAAAACTTGTTTTCCTTCGATAACAGATGGTAAAAGCAGTCTTGGACATGTCCTCCAGCAAAGTAATCGTATGCTTCTAAGGACTTGTATGCCTTCACTGATTCTTACGTAACTATACTTGGTGTGTCTATGAGGTGTCCAGTCACATCCCTCCAGCCGGTGTTTGGCAACTTCGTAATGTCACTTGTCCAATGAGTTTCAGCAAGCAGAAACGGACCGGGAGGTTTTTCTCCAGTGCTTAGCGTAAGTTTCGACTTGTAATGCTTTCCGTCTTCCTTGCTGAGACCTTCAACATATTCTGAGATGTCCACTTTCTCCAATTTCTAACTCTTCTCTGTTTAATTTTGTCTTATATGCTTTCATAGGTACTCGCGTTGTTTCTCGGCCATGTTTTACAACATGTTCTGCGCGTGCACCTCGTTTACAACGCAGCTTTTACGTCACGTGGTGAGGAGTCTATTATATAACCGCACAAAAGGCTGCGATTTAATTAAATAATAAAATGTACTTGTGTGAACGTCTGTTTGTGTGCAGTCTGCATATCTATGCCCACAATTAAGAGATGATTAATCAGTCTCTAGTTAGGCAGTGAAGCGTGTGCAGTCTACGGTCACATGACTATATCCGGCATGCTGTGTGCAGACCAGAAAGAAGGGGGAAAAAATAGATAACGATGACAAAGAGCAGGTTAATGCTGACGAAGTGGTGGCAAAAAAAACTTGACCTGTTATATGGCGATATTTTGAATTCAAGCTCACTGACATTGAGCAGAAAGAGGTACTATGTAAAACATGCAAAATGGTTTGAATCCGTGTTACCTCCGGCTTGGTCGGGCGTCCCTACAGACACAATTGGTCGTGTCTTTGGGTGGGAAGCCAGATGTGGGTACGTGTCCTGGTCGTTGCACTAGCGCCTCCTCTGATCGTTTGGGGCACCTGTTCAGGGGGGAGGGGGTACTGGGGGGAATAGCGTGATCTTCCCACGCGCCACACCCCCTGGCGAAACTCCTCACTGTCAGGTGAAAAGAAGCGGCTGGCGACACCACATGTATCGGAGGAGGCATGTGGTAGTCTGCAGCCCTCCCCAGATTGGCAGAGGGGGTGGAGCAGCGACCGAGACAGCTCGGAAGAGTTGGGTAATTGGCTGGGTACAACTGGGGAGAAAAAAAAAGGGGGGGGGGATCCAAAAAAATAAAAATAAATAAAAACATGCAAAATGAAAGTTGCCACATGTCGCAGCAACACGACAAATTCGTATTATTTGTATACTATGTATAAATTTGTTTATTATATCGCAATCGCAGTATTGTACACAATAGTCGCAATATGACTTTTTCACCAAATCGTGCAGCACTAGTTGAAACTGTCTGTGACAGTTAGGAAAACTTTGCTGCCTGAGGGGGCGGTCCCAGAAAACCTCCGGCTTGTTTTGTTGCAGCTCTTGAGGGTGCCAGACCAAGCATCTTCTGTATGTTCTGGGGAAAACACATTGAAACATTTGGACATTCAGCATAAATACATCATTCTTAAGTGCAAGATGTAAGTGTTATGACACTTTTTTATATGTGGTGGCCTTTCCACATTAGATTTTTTTTTTTAATTATGAAGTTTGGAGATTCAGCAAATCTTTATCTGTCATTGTGAACATAAAAATGCATAGTTGATTATTTAAAACTTCAACTGAAAGAGGTAACTCACTGTATATAGTTGAAGAGGGAAGCACACTTGGCTTACAACACAAAACATAAGCACATGATCCAGTCATTGTGCACTCTAATACACCCGTAAATAATAATAATAAAAAGCATTGCACTTGATAGGCTTTATGAAAAGGAAAATACAATACATGGAAAAAATATTCCAATAAAGGCTATTTTTTAAAATATCTCCAGATAATAGTCTGGATAGCAATAATTATTGTTCAAGGCATTTGTTTTGTTAGCCCTTAAAAAATTTGATAAGCTAAAAGAGCTACATTAATGTTTAAAAGACAGACTAAAACTTCACTCAGTATGTCAATCTTCTCTATCAAGCCACGAGCAATAAATATCTAGCCAAACAGATAAGAACTAATTGCTCGAATGCCGTGTGACCTGAATGGATGTGGTATTGTCACCATGGGGTGTTAGTATTAGCAAAGTTGGACTTTGTTAAAAAGATTTAGATAAAGTCATATAACAATGTTTAAAAACCTATTCTGATATGCTAGATCACATAGGTTTCAATTTCACAATGCTTTTCAAGGGCAAGGCTCTTGTGAAC
Organism: Lampris incognitus; assembly: GCF_029633865.1. Taxonomy (NCBI): domain Eukaryota; kingdom Metazoa; phylum Chordata; class Actinopteri; order Lampriformes; family Lampridae; genus Lampris; species Lampris incognitus. Next base: position 73,675,757 of record NC_079213.1, on the reverse strand, counting down.
TCATCTTCAAGTAAATCCGTTTCAATGAAACGCAATTCACCACCTAATTCTAATGTTTTAGCATTCATTATTTCAACAGATATTGGATGCAGGAGTCCAAGGTGTCCAGGACAGGTTTTGAATTTCAATGAAAATCCAAATCTGATGTTAATGAGTATAAAAAGGTAATAACTCCAACCCAGGTTTATAGTAAAAGTTACCTGTCTGATGGACATGGTGCAAAGAATGTAGAGGAAAATAAATGAACAGTCAGTATAATCCTCGCCCAGTAGGTTGCGATGTGACAATCCCTGGATGTAGGACAGTGGGACAAATGGCAGTTTGGCTACTACCCTCCCATCAAAACTGAACAAAGAAAAAAAGAAATAATGGGTGAGAGCTTAAAAAGAGTTGGAGTATCAAAGTTTTGTCTTTGCATCAACAGAAGATGTAGAGATTGTAATACAGTGTGAAATTACTGCAATATTTCACATTTGCAGAATATAGAGTCTTAATGATTTAATAAATACTGTATAAGCCTTGGCCTATACACTGCATTTAAAGTTACAACTCAGAAGTTGACCGATGATTAGCCCCAGCAGAAACTCGTCTGATATTTAACATTTTTTAAGAATATCTGCATCATACTCATAATGAGCACATCCAGGAACTACTGATGGTCAATATTGTCTATTAAAACTTGAACTACTTTTGTGTAACTCATTTACAGTGAAAACGGTCTTTTCCTGTTCAGAGAGCCTGCCTGCTGTTACTACATGTAACTGCGGAACAATCCGCCCTGCAAATTTTCTTCATATGTTCTATATCTTATTTTATGAAGATTATTTAGAATCATCAAGAAAAGAAAAATCTGATTGCTGTTGCTGATCAGATCATATGGCTTTTTACATAAAGTCTTGATGCATGCTCAATAATCCAAGTAAGAAAATCTCAGAAAGTTGAATCAGCTCATCTAAACTGGGTCCAGATGAACTGATTCAACTTTCTGGGATGTCTACATGAACCTGTCACAAAAGTAAGTGTGCAAGACATTTTATCAAAGTAAATAATGCTTTAAAATTTAAACAGTGGCCAATTGAGCAATTACTTACATAGAGTTGAACATGCCCATCAACGCTGTAAAGCAGAAGCCTATGGCAAACATAGACTTCATGCGTACCTTAAAAAAAAAACAATAAAAAAAATCAAGTCAATTTCAATTCTGAATTGATATACTGACTGATACATGTTGACAGATAATTAAAAACACATTCTGAATAATTAGGCATCTCACCATAGAGAGGTCTCTGTTGTTGTTCTTTAGTTTCTCTTCTTGTCTTTCTGCAATGAATTAAACAACATATCGTGCTTATTAAGACTAGATATTTCAAAATCACATTCTGCTGGGTCATTAGGACCGGATTATTTCTTACCAATCTTTTTTTTCTGTTGACGTCCTGCAGACTCTGTGATGGTTTCCTTCTTCTTCTCAACTGACAAGACATTAAAGGGTGAATTTCAATGGTAAATATAACACATCACTGCAAATTTAATAGGATCCAAAGTCACTCACGTTTTTTGCTTTGCTTTTCCACTTCAGCCTTTAGCCTTTTGTATTTTTCGGTCCGATACACTAAAACCCATGTAATACCTGATGGAGGAAAAAAAAAAAAGTTTCAGATAAAAATTGAGGTTCTTTGTACACTGCATTACTGCTGCTCAAACAGATGTGAACTGGGTTTGCTGCTAACAGGCTGGAGTTACAGTGTTCCCAAAACGCGACATAGTAGTACTTCTCACAGGCTGTAAATTCTTCTTCTTCATCTTTCGGCTTGTTCCCTGTTTCTCAGGGGTCACCACAGCGGATTTTACAGTTTCCATCGGTACCCTGTAAGTGCACAGCACCAATGGCAGCCGTTGTTAACCCGGGCTTTGACCGATCCGGTATGGAGCCTTAACCGATCTGGTATGGTCTTGTCAATCCACATACTCTTCTTCTTCTGGCTTGTTCCCCGTTTCTCAGGGGTCACCGTAGCAGATTTTATAGTTTCCATCAGTACCCTGTGAGGGTGTCAATCTGCATACTGATTTGGCAAAATTTCATGTCGGATGCCCTTCCTGACACAACGACTAACCCTATAAACAGGGGCACAGGTGAAGTGCTGGATGCCATCCCAGTATTCATGGACTTGTGCACATGCCTGTTGCCACTCAGGTTGTAAACTGAATTTTTGATTTCAAGATCTGGATTTCTAACAATCGCCATTTTAAAAGGAAAAAAAGACTTGCCTAGTTTTGGGGTGGATATTTCTGTCAGCAAGGAGTACAATTTTTCCTACTTGTCTTGTTTGCATATCATCTCCGTTTCACCAGCTCTTATGTGACAAAACTGGACCATTTAAACAAGCCATTCATAGTTGTCCCTCAGGTTAATGTCGCACCAGGTACAATCAACCAGAATTTTGAATGAGGCTACCAACGCTGAGAGCAAGTAGCCTCTAATCCCACATAGCCAGACCTCTCCTTCTCCTCAAACTGAGAGGGTCTGGAGAAAGTTAATGAAAATTTGAGTTAACGAGACCTCAGAAATCCCAAGCCAGCCATTCGATTGGCTGTGAATTTTCCCTGGCATATTTCCATTGGTTGAAAGTATGACAGCCTACTGTGTCTGCCCTTTTCTAACCAACTTTTGTGGTAGAATTTCTCCAGACATCGGAGCTTGACAAAATGGAGGTAATGGCAATGCGAGATTAACTGACCTATGGTTGAGCAGCCATTATCATTGTCAAGGGAGGGGCGGGGCCAGAAATACTGTCTGCCAGCCATTCGGAGTAGTAGCTGATGAATAATGCAATTATTATATTAATGACCCCCCTCACCCTAACAGCCCATTTCATTTCATAGGTGGGGGATGCGGAAGTACGGGAAACCAAACGACTGTTGGTGAAACCAAACAGCCTTTGGTGAAATAAAATATCACATTTGTGTTTCATAGACATAAAGTAGACAAATTTGTCAGAAAGTTAGGAAAATTACCCCCTTAAAATAGTTCAAATTGAATTCTAACAAGCTGCAATTCAATGTCTAATATTAAATAAGAGATTTCAATCTAAAAATTACTTTCAATACACATTTACCCCTCTAGCTGGATAGCGTCAGACAACGTAAAACCGAAAACTATTTAAAAACTGAAAATCTGTGGTCACTTAAATTATGCTGGTAAGAAAATAACTGAACGTGCCACTGGAGTTTGAATGAAGAAAAGGAAATTAATTTGTTAAAAAATAAATAAACAAACAAAAGTGCCTTGCGCATTACATAACAGCAAAAACTTGGACAACTTTTTCAGTGACAATATTTCTGACACAATTGTGCGTTTTGTTGCTGATTGCACTGTTTTTTTACTGCTTTGTTTTATTGTATTTGATGTAAGGTGACCTCGAGTGTCATGAAAGGCGCCTTTAAATAAAATGTTTATTGTTATCATCATTATTAACAGTATGAAACCACAAAATTAAATCAAATGAATTTCGACAAGACATTTACAGGCTTGGTGCTTTTAGCTGGGACCCACAAACATTAACAAATTAAACTGTTGTGTAATGGCCGGCGGCGCACACATTTGTAACTCTGGTTAACGCTCGCCATTTAGAGATATCGCGATATTAATACGGCCCACTACAGCAAGATGTGTGACGTCAGTTAAGCCAAATCTTAGCTTCTTGGCTACCTAGCCCAACTGCCTGCCTTTGTTCTCAAATGCGTAAGTAACTGGCATAAATGTCATAACGGGTTATGAATTAACTTCTTATCTTGCAACATCATTCTGAAAGGGTAAAAAAATGCTATACGGGTTGTCTCATATAATGAAGACCAGTCAAATTGTCAGTCTCACAAACGCAACACTTACCCTCGGCTAGGAGCGCCGTGCACACCGAGATGAACACAATAAGAATCGTGTCTGCAAACATAGTGCTCATGATCGCGGTTAGGCAAGCTTACACCACCGAATTTAGATGCCTGTCGATACAGCGAGAGACTCTTCATTTATATACAAATCCGCACCACTTTGAGCGGATATAGTTTCGGTGCCATAGAACTAGGTCAGCACTAGTGAAAAGGTCACGCATGTAGAATTATTTCCGGTTCGTAACTTCAGCATTGAATCCTGGTTTGCGTACTCGCCTCCTCCTCTTCCAATGTGTCTCCATTTGCGAGCGCCCTCCACCCCTAGCGAGTGTAAACAGCATCTTAAATGAAAATGATCCTGTGTGAACATTTGTTACAAATACTTTGTCTCCACATGTCTATCTTTTTTAAAACTTTTTTTATGTCCAATGTTTCAATTACAGCAAATAAAAATCTACAACAACCATGGTGGCCCAGTGAAACAGTGGGACGAATCTCGGAATCCCATCACTTCTGTCTGCTAAGGCACTGCCTACCCATCCAAAATTGTCCTTGTGTCCTTCCATGTGCCCAGCATCTCTGAAAAAGCCTTTTTGTTGGATAACTATCTGAATGTTCTTTCAGATTTATCTGATGATTAGAAATAAAACGTTTTCTTCTAATATGTAGTAGCAATATTTCCTGCCTTATTAGTGCACTTATAGTTACATAGTTACCAGTTTTTTTTTTTTCATGAGACCACTGAACGCGAGAGAGAACATAATTTCAAACAGGTGTGTCTGTAAAATAACAAAAAGGGAACAACGTTGAACACACACAAAAAAAGAAATTGCTGGAGGACCGTCACACACAAGCACAAACAGACATCATCATCATCATCATCATCACCACCACCACCCAGCCACCAATAAGCGCACCTCCAGCACAAGCACTCCCGAGTGCCAGAAGATCGCATAACGCTGCGGATGAAGCATGGCAGGCGACAGCGAAACAAAGCCGGATGACCGAGCTGAAAACGACAATAATAATAATAACCGGCAGCCTTTCCTTATCGGGGTGGCGGGGGGAACTGCTAGCGGCAAGGTTGGCATTTCCAGCGTCGTATTTAAAGAAAAGGATGTGTTTTCGTTTGGAAAATGAGACGGGCGCGTTTATTCGAGTTTGGATGATATTTTAAGACGTTTTAAGGTTGATTCGCCCTTTACGGCAAATGATCAATCGTATCAGTGTGGTGTCTGTGTTTGCTTTAGCCTCAATCCCTAGTCAGTGTGCTGTGCCTGGGGTCTGCAATGCAAACCCCGATTACACATTTTTTAAAAGGGCAAGCATGCTTTTTGTTTAAAGGGTGTATAGGGTCCTGGCCTCAATCTTCCATCCTTGACAACTAGGACTGACGCAGGGCTACTTTATATTCCAATTACCAAGTTTATCATCAGTGGCTGAACTTGAATAAGTAAAATGAAAAAATTCTTGTCCAATCAACCAAGGGAACTGTTCACAGCTGCGCTTTGTCACTATCTGTCAGCATTACAGACAAGCTTATTAAGGCTCAAATAAATGGATGGAAATGATTTGCAAGTGAGTAGACGAAATAATAAACCTGCGGTTTTTGAATATCAGTGGGGGGGGGGGGCAATCGTCATGCTGAAAATGTTCAGTGTTTAAATATGCCACAGTAGACCAGGCCGATAAGAGCTTTCAGTATGGCCTAGAACAGGTATAGCTTAAATAATGGCCTCTCTTTTTTTATGATCGTCATTAATTTTAGCCTATTTCATGAGCGCATTCGTGTCAGTTTATTAAAGTGCATCTTTTCAGAAGTGTTGGGCAATATTTGCATGACTGCAATGTCGTATGGTCTTAAATCATCCAAAAGTCCGTCACTAAATGTTCATCCTTTGTGATAGTCATCCGTAGCAATTAAAATGGGGTTAGGATAGGAGGCTATACAGAGGCTAGGCTATATAAAATAAAAAAATAAAAAAAACCTAAAGCACAGGATGTTATACAGGCGTACATATGAAAGGTAGACTTCTCTCCAGTGTGGGCAACACAAAGAATATGAAGGGTGGACAAGAAGTTTTTCTTTGTACGTCAATACAAATATAAACATTGATTCAATTATGCAATACGTACACGTCCTTTCTTTCTCCAGAATTGTTCACAAATTGAAAAAAAAGAAGGATAAATCGTGTTTCTGGCAAAGATGACATGTTGACATCTAGTCTCGGTTGTTCAAGCTAAATTGACGAAGGGGATTTAGGTTACTCTAAAGTCCCAAATTTTATGTCTTGGGTAGCATATAAATTGATTAGTAGCAGTTAAGAAGACTACTTCACATCTATGGAAAGTTTGTTTTTCAAGTTTTTTTAAGTTGCTCTGCACACAGTTGTTTGTGGGTTAGACTTCCTGCTCACATGCCCTTGGTCCCAACAGTATGCCACCTGTTCCCGCAACACAGTTGACTGAATGATAATGTCAATGATGATGTAGTGGTGTTTGTTTGTGTTTATTGTCAGCCATGTCATGATACAGTTTTAGCCTTTATCTGGTGATCAATGTAACAGGCACTCTGTCCAGAAAGAACTCCCTTTATCAGAGCTGAATGAGAGCTCTGTGAATTTTGAATGGCTGTTACTGGGCAAAGGACCAGTCAGCTGGGGTTATGAATGGGAATCGGACGATCTATAGTTGCACTCTGAAATTCTGAAGCAATGACAATGCTGACAGTGGAAATGAACAATGTGTCACATCAAAAAAAAAATTTTTTTTTTTGATTCGCCAATCCAATTTGGCATCCTACAAGCCTAAAAGGCGAAATATATTTCCAAAGACTAGAAAGTTGCTTAAAGACTGTAGTGGCCAACTTCCAAAGGTTAGAAGGGACAGTGCTTATTGATTTTCATGTTTCTCTTTCTTGGCTAGTCATCAGTGTGCAGTAAGATCATGGAGCTGCTGGGGCAGAACAAGATTGATCACCACCATCGACAAGTGGCCATCCTTAGCCAGGACAGTTTCTACAAGGTCCTCACCCCAGAACAGAAGGCCAAGGTGCTGAAAGGACAGTTCAACTTTGATCATCCAGGTAAATTCATTTCTTTTATTTTCCTTGTGTGTGATCTTATCCCCAAACAGGCTGCTTTCCCTACAAGTATGATCCAGAGATAGGGTAGTTAAAGACAAACTATGGCATTAAAACTCCACTAATCAGAAATTTTGTGAATCCAAATTATGTGCGTGGTTTGCATAGCCAGTGTCTGATTTGATTATTCTAATGGGGTTCTATGGGCACCAAAGGGCTGGCACCAACCGCTCATGGTAGATGAATTCTTTTGAGGGCCTTGTGCCCTCTTTTCTTCTGTACACAATAGATGCTTTTGATAACGACCTCATTGTTGCAACTTTATGGGACATTATGGATGGAAAAACGGTCCAGATTCCCGTCTATGACTTTGTCACCCATTCCAGGTGAGTCACTCTTGCAAGTCCATGCAGACACTAATTTATTTTCAGTATTTTACAAAATTTAGGTCAGGTGAATTGGCCGTACTAAATTGTCCCTAAGTGTGTGTGTGTGTGTGTGTGTGTGTGGGCCCTGTGATGGCCTGGCGGCCTGTCCAGGGTGTCTCCCCGCCTGTCACCCAATGACTGCTGAGATAGGCTCCAGCATCCCCACGACCCTGAGCAGGATAAGCGGTTTGGATAATGGATGGATGGATAATAGAAAAAAAGTAGAACGAGAGAAATGCAACTTTTACCTGTATTTAACCCTCTTTTCATGCTGTTGCACTAGATTTAATGTTTGATCTCTTCATATGGCAGGAAAGAAGAGAGTTTGACAGTGTACCCCGCTGATGTGGTGCTGTTTGAGGGTATCCTGATGTTTTATTCTCAGGAGATTAGAGACCTCTTTCAGATGAAACTGTTTGTGGACACAGATGCAGATACACGGCTCTCACGTAGAGGTGAGACACACAAGCATGTCTGGAACCAAAAAGAGCCAACTGTAAAGAGTGAGAGACAAGTGCAGCAGGTGTGGAGAGATGGTAATTTAATGCTGACCATACCTTTATCTTAAAATCTCCAGTACTTCGTGACATAAGCGAACGAGGACGGGACTTGGAGAGTGTTCTTACACAGTACATTACTTTTGTCAAACCTGCCTTTGAGGAGTTCTGTCTGCCAGTAAGTACTTTGTGATTGTGTACCACCACCATCCCCACTCATTTTGCTGTGATTTTAGACATGGACTGATTACTGAAGTTTCATTAAGTCTTTATCCATGCTTTCTAGACAAAGAAATATGCTGATGTGATCATACCTAGAGGAGCCAACAACCTTGGTGAGTTTTTGTGCATTTGTCTGTAGGCTGTTGAGCATGAAAATAGTCACCCATATGGTAGATTCTTAAAGAAAATGCCTTATATATTGTGCTAAATCAAGTCAGTCTTTCTTCTCACATTTTATTGGCCAAATTGTCTTTAAGATGTTATTTTCAATTTATTGTTACAATAAAGGACACAGTTGTGTTTATTCTCCAAAATTTAGCTTTAGATTTAGCTTTTTAAATCAAATGTTATAAATACTTTTGAGTGATGCCTTCTCTAAACGCATACCGACTTTTTTTCTCAATACAGTTGCCATAAACCTTATAGTTCAGCACATCCAGGACATTCTTAATGGTGGTTTGACAAAGCGTGTGAATGGCTGCATTGATGTTTACGGAACAAGCCCGAAGCAGCAGAACACAGAGCCCAGTAGCCGACCTCACTAACTAAAATGTTGCCCTCATCAGGGGAAAGGGAAGTTTATTTCTGTGTACTTAATAACGTCGCATCATGGCTAATGAGACGGAACTAGAAAGACATGAAAGGTACTCCACTGATATTTGTTTGGGAATATATTTGGAGGGAGAAAAGGAAACTATTCCTTCTGGGGATCTATGGGCTGAAGATGTGGTTTTCAATTGAGTTTGTTTATTGTATGTGATTGAAAGTAAAGGGATTTGGAGATGGTCAGTTGTTGATTTTTTTGCCTGCTAAAATGCAACTTTTGATCATGCTTGTATTGCTACAGCACAAATGGAGAAATTAAAGACCCAAAACTGTAGCCAGCAATCACTTGATATCCTTAGCCTTTAATAGTGCAAAAATGCAGTGCAGCAAAGTGCTGTTTAATTGCAGGATCTTATGCAGGGCTCGCTGCTTGTCCTCGCTAACTTTATCAATGCAAGCTTTTCAAGCTCTGGCAAAAGCATACTTTGACTAATCCAAAAGATCTATTTTCTATATTGCTCTAAGCATTTTTTTTTTACCTTGTGGAAATTTTAATTTGAACCATATCACACTAACAACCAATTTTCACCTCAAGTCATTTGACTTACAATGACAAATCAACCAAAGATTTTTTTTCCCTTTGTGGCCATATTGTAATGTAACATTTTTTTGTTTTCATTCTACATTCCTGTACTGTAAGCAACTAAGCTGATGACACATTCATCCTTGTGATATAAAGGGTAATCTGTTATACTGTTATGGAATTACTATTGAGTGTTAACCATTTTGATTCCTTTAACCTTTTAATGGGGGTATTCTATCCCCCAGTGAGTTTTTGTATATTAGATACAGGTAAATGAGGTCTTCATTTAAAGTGCATATTGTCATATTTGTCATTGAATGCATTCCACAATGGGAGTCTGTTATATGATAATTAAAGTAAAAAATGTTTTTGCTGTTTGCATTCTGTATGCATTCTTGTGATGGAGTTCTCAGGTAATAAATCTATTTTTGTTCCTCTCAAACATGACCCATGTGCTACTTGTCACACAATTTCAAACTAAATAAAACTCTGAGGTATAATGAACTCTGATAATAAACATTGAACTGGGCATAGACTCACACTTCTTATCGTTGTTTATTCTCATCTCAAAGCATTTTTCTTGTTATACAGCAAAAATCAAAAGTTGCTTTAAAGTTAAATGTTGGGTACCAGCACATGTGGAAGTAAATAGGGATAAAATTGCCTATTTGACTTAATATGGCAGCATGATAATGATTTTTTTTCCGTTAAAAATGCACGTTATAATTCTCTACACATATGAAAGTAAACACACAATTATCAGTTATACTTATGACACTGTTAAGAGTCACAATATTAAGCCTATTGTTGGACCACTTAAGTTAAATATGAAAGTACAGCTCTTTTGGTTGCTTACTTTAGGCTATACCCCGGTATTAAAAAATGCTTTATCAAATTCTGCATGAGACAAAACCCACATTGAAACTAAATGTTTGTACAAGGTGTGTTATTTAAAAGAAAAAAAAACAGTATAATTTGACTTAAAAAAAACCCAATACTGAAGCCCCCACCACAAAATAAAACTAATTCAATCAGCTTGGCATGTGGATTTCCTTGACAGATGTCAGAAACAGGCTATCAGAGACAAAACAGCAGGCTCTGAATCTGCCTTACCTACTCCAGTCTGTTGTTTTTTGCCATTCCTGGAGAAATGGAAAAGGCGACATTATTTGTATTCTCTAATGACTTATCCAGTTCATGTCCTCCATGTAAGACCTCAATTTACACCGGAGCTCAATGTTGTATAAAGGAATTTTTACCAAACAGGCAACGATACAGCTCAGTCCTTGCCTCATCATTCATTGAACTGTGATCGACAGGAGCCATAAAATTCACAAGCTTACTGTGAATCTGAAACCTGACTTTACGTCCCTTGCTGGCCTTGGTATCCACCTTCTTCTTGATTTTGCTGCGCAACTTCTGGATGGCCAGCCATTGCTTTCCCATAGCTACCTGGTCGTTGGGGTCTGTTGTACTCGTCTTTCTTTCTATGAGCTCTCTAAGGAGCTGATGATAGAAATCATCATCATCAAAGATATCCTCATCCAGGTCTTTGAGATGTGCGTTGGCTTTCAGCAGATGTTCTGCCTCTTCTCCCTCAGTGGGGATAGTCTCAGAGGTTGAAGCAGAGCCCTCTTTTTTCCCTAGGACTCTGTATTCTGACCGCTGGTGCTGGGTGCGTCGCAACAGTCTCTCCATGTCCATCAGGACATGCTCTACCTGGGTTGTTATGTTTCTATCAAATGCCCCAAACCCTTTGCTGCCCTTGCCCATGGTCAGTCTGGTTCTGTCATGCCACTTTTGCAGTGTGGTGTTGCAGTAGGGCTGGAACATAGCAAAGCGTTTAGCCATGAAATCTGGGTATTCTCCCATCTCCAATTTACGTTTGGGAGGACCAGCCTCCCCTACATTTCTTCTTTCCTGCATTTCCTCTTTCTTATCTCCACTTATCACCACATCCACATTTTGGGATTCTGCTCCCAACATCTCACCCAGGCAGATTGGCCTTGTATCTGGGCTCTGGTATAACAGCTGATCTTGAAGCTCCAAAAGGGACCTTTGGAGAGCCTTTAAGGCTTTGTGGCTGTTTTTCAATGCCCCCATAATTTCATATTCACCCCTCTTCTTGAATTCTGGAAAAGTCTGTGGTTGTGGAAATTGATTGACTGTGACAAGAGCTTTCTGGATTTTAATTCGTCCCTCAAGCAGTTGGTCCCACAAAGCGAGTTGATCCTTTACAGCTTTCCCTCTCCCCACCTCCTCATCTATTTTCTCTTGAGAGAATGTCCTAACAGTTCCCTCGTCTTCATCATCATCCTCCATCTCATCCTCCTCTGAGCTATCATCATCTCCCTCTTCGCTCTCTTCACTACTCTCGTCACTCTCTCCCAGATTGTCCATTCCCTCTGTCAGTTTATGCAAGTCCATCTCCTGGGGAAAGGTAATGTCAGTGGCCCTCATTTTACTCAAAGTTTTAATCGCTGATTCTCCAAGAATACTCTGTTTTTCTTCCATCTCTTCTCCTTCCTCTTCGTTTTCATAACCAATGTCGTCGTCGTCGTCTCCAGATTCAAAATCATCCTCTCCTACAGAGCTGCCTTCGCTTTCTTTTATATCGTTCCCGTCATCATCATCATCATCTACAGATCCCTCGATATCCATTAGAAGTTGTTTACGAGAGACTGCCTTCCCTAAATACCGACCGTCCGTATCCGAGAGCAGGGAAATGTTGTGTTGACGCAGAATACTAAGGGCAATTCCATCTTCGACGTCGTCTTCATTAAACTCATCGATGGTCTTTGCCTTAGTCTCTTCATCGGGATCGTCCTCTGGATCCGTGAATTTGGGCAGAGGGTTCAACAGATCCTCGAGTTGCTGTGACACCGATCCGGCCATCTTCGGTCGCGATACGCACGTGTACCCCTTGGTTCTATGCGCGAACTTTGATGACATCATAACCATGAGACCACTTCGACACCGTGCGCAGGCGTACAACGACGATAACGAGGAGATTGGAGGGTACTTTTGTTAGCCAACGCTAATTTCGCTCCTCGAACCTTCACTAATCTGAGGGCTGAAAATGTCAACGAGTGACTTCTATCTGAGGTATTACGTTGGGCACAAGGGAAAGTTTGGACACGAGTTCCTGGAATTTGAGTTCAGACCCGATGGTGAGTTAGGCGGCAAATTCACTTCATTAGCTTTCCTACTTGCGAGCTAACACGGCTAGTTGCCGGCAGTGGCGTTGTAATATCCACAAGGCCGCATTGCAATGGAATTGTTGAAGTTGTTAAGCACAGTTGTTTAAACTATGTGATGTAGCATTATGAGTAACTTGACTGGGTCCTGTAAAATACCATTATCCAGGTGGAAATTACAATGATGCATCAACAGGAACTTACTGTGCCATGTGGACTATGTACAGTGTGAGGCTACAACTAGCTACTATCGTTAGTAATTTTCCCGTATACATATCTTTTTCTTTTTCAAATCAATGTATATACTTCTAAAAATTCGCAGGTAAACTGAGGTATGCAAACAACAGCAACTACAAGAACGATGTCATGATCAGAAAAGAGGTATTTCTTATATTTAAACCCTATTCCTGATTTGCAACAGAGCAGAACTTTTGGATGTTTCTCGTCATTTTTGGTTGTAATGTTAGTTACGGAGGCCACCGTCACCACAGTGGGACCTATTTACATCAGACAGTGTCAGCAGGTCCTACGCAACCCTGTAAATTCGAGCTGGATGTAAATTTAGCCCAGTTCGTGTCTGTGATGCACTAATTGCGTTTTCTGATACATTGTCCCATTGTCTGCACGTTTTCGCCAACTCAGGCTTATGTGCACAAGAGCGTGATGGAAGAGCTAAAGAGGATCATTGATGACAGTGAAATTACTAAGGAAGACGATGCCCTTTGGCCACCCCCAGATAGAGTTGGCAGACAGGTTTGGCATCCACCACTTTACAGAATCACCCATTTATGTACTTGAACGCCTTGTTGAGTGTAACCCTTTTTGTAAGTTGAATGTGTGGCAGTGACTTTCAGTAGGCAGTTAACACCTTACCAAGACAATGATGAGGACACTGGTTCTGTGTGTAGAATACAAAAAAAAAAACACAAAAACGGGGGAAGCTTACCAGATAAAACTTTTGACATCGAAGACACACTGCTGTAAACAGGATCTCAAAAGAACAAGAATGTCACAAGTTTTCATAAGTCAAAGTGCTGCTGTCTGATTTGTCACAACGGTATAAAAATCTTTAAAAGAAGCTTCAGCATACCAGTACTTTAATAGACAACTCACCAATTCCATTATGCGAGAGCAGTGTGCAGAAGTTATTTGTATTGGCTTGGTTTGTTTTACCCATATTCCTCATACTGACATCATTAGACAGCTCTTCAGCAAATCAGATTTGTTAAATTGGCTTTTGCAGATCAAATTGTCTATTTATTATGTAAATCTAACAAATCAGTTGCCCAGGGATAATCCTTTTTCTTCTCAAATTGCACAGGAGTTGGAAATTGTCATTGGAGACGAACACATTTCATTCACAACTTCCAAAATTGGCTCTTTAATCGATGTCAACCAGTCCAAGTAAGTACTATATTCAGAGGTGATATGATGAGCCTTTTGTACTATCTCAAAAGGTGCACTGAGATGGGTATGACTTTTTTTTTTTTACCGTTTTTGTTTATTTCAGGGATCCTGAAGGTCTTCGTGTATTCTACTACCTGGTTCAAGATCTGAAATGCCTGGTGTTCAGTCTCATTGGCCTACACTTCAAAATCAAGCCTATTTAAAATGTGGATTTTACTCTTGTTTGAATGCTTTGGTTAATGTTTATCCTGTTTGTATCTACAGCATTTGTGTACATTTGCTTTTGATGATTTTTTTTTGTAATTTTAAATAAATGATGAAAAACTGAATTTATTGGTCAGTTTTTAAGCAAAACAAGATTTTAAAATACTCTTGATAATTATAGTATTTCCACTGAAAATAGACATTCTTTTGTATGAAAATCCTTATCAGAAACATGTTTTCTACATAAACATTTGCATAAACAAAGTGCCTAAATCTGACTTTATTTCAAAACATGCTCACATTATCACAACAAATAAGGCTGGCAATTATGTTAAGTTCTGGTGGGACAACTTAACGTGAGATGTTAAATTGGCTACTGATACATGCTCTTTTAATTAAAATAATTCCTTCAAGAAGGCACAGAAACAGTTAACCCATCTGTAATGGAAGTAGTTATAAGGTATTTAAGAGTTATGCAGAACACTGAATTTTTTCCTGAAAAAGACTTAAGAGCTACAAGGTAAGTGAGAGCGTTCATCTGATTGTCATCAATAGCAAATATCCCCATTAAATAATTAGACCATCACATGACCACAATAACTATAGTACTGGTCAAGCTCAGAATGCAAAGGGCTCTGGTGTGAAATTTTAAGATTAACTTATTTACATTTGTGTTGCAATGACCGTATGTTATCTCAAAGTATGAGCCCATTTTTAATATCACAGTAGTGTGATAGACTTTGATATTTTAAATTAAATTGGCTGTTTGACTTTAGTGGCATAAATCAACTTCAATTATTTCTCGGTATGACAGTTTTAATAAACTGGCAAGATCAGCTGTTACATACCTGCATGAATATCCTGACCCTCAAATTTCCACATACAGTGTTGCCCACATGAGAAAATACCCTTAAACCCTATTGTAACCTTCTAATCTTTTATCTCATCACTACTCTTGATTTCCTTTCAAGACTACTAAACATTCTCTTGAAAGGTTTGCCTAGTGACATAAATATTGGTCATTAAGCCTGAGGTTGAGAGTAAGTGATTTCACATTCACTGCATGATTAAAATAGCTTTTTTCCTTAGTGATCAGGAAGATACCACTTAGCTAATAGGCTTTCCTTCCAGGATGGTGAAGATGTCCTCTAAAGACTTGTGGACACACTGCAGAAATTCATGGACATTGCGATCTGGGTAGCTAGACACATTGCAGCCTATCCAGTCATCATGGACACCATACCCCACACCAAAGCCATCTGGCACAACAGGGGCAAAGCCACCAAGGCTGACAGCTGGACTGGTGAGGGTGCTGGTGGAAAGGATGTTGTGGTTGATAGCCATATATGCTGGGTCCTTGTAGAAGTCATGTAAAGACTGGCCATTAGAGTTGGCCAAGTAACGCAACGCAAACAGATGCCGGTCAAAACCTTGGCCTGGTGACAGAAAAAAAAAGCCGTTAACTCCCAGTGATGTCATGAATTGGGAAGCAAAAAGTAGCAAGAGTCATAAAGCAAATCACTTTTGTAACAACTGAATACATGTTCTTGACTTGCATATGAAAATACCACCAATGTGGTAGGGAAAAAGCTACAGGAAAGCAGACGCCATATTTACATGTTCCATTATCAATGTCATTGGGCCAGTTGCTGAATATTTCAGAGTGTGAAAAGCTATTCAAACAAAATGCATATCAATGTAAAAATGTAGATACACTTACCCATGGCTGCTTCCTTGGTGAGTTGCCCATGATATTTAGAGCACTCGGCTAACATGGCCAGCATTTGCTCAACGCTGTTTTGCCCTGGCTGACATACAAAGGCATGTACGCATCGTTTTGTGTGTATGGTGGCAGGACGGATGGTCTCTGTGCGTCCGTGCTTGAATGCTGCAGTGCTACAGGACTCATATGTCGCCACTGTTTTTCCATATTGCCTCAGGAAGCCCATTTGAAAAGCCAGTTGGGCTATGGCATCTGGACTCAACTTCTTCTTCTTCAGCTGTTCTTTCCCACCCTTTTTAAACTCCATTGCATCAATGGTAAGTTTTGACACGGCTGCATTAAAGTTCTCCTTGGCTTTCACAATGCCATTCTCCAGCTCAGTGTCAAGGTTGAAGTGGAGTTTGCGTACGACATAGGCTGAGTCTATAGAAGAAGGAGTAGAGCTAGGGTTTATCAGAGGCTGTTCTGTGGTGTCTTTGAAAATCTCATTCTGAAAGCGGAGCACAGCCACACCGTCACCCCAAGAGTGTTCAAAATTAATGGCTGCCTGTCCATCTTTTGTCAGAATGATGCTGAAGGACTTATCATACCAACGATTACAGCCGTCTCCATGCAGCATGTTGTGGGAGATGTGAATATGGTCCCGCATACTCTCATCATCCAGACAGAGACAGAAGATCGCACTGTCAACAATCCGTAGAACTTCCCTATTACCAGCATCCAGCAATTTGTTTCTCAGGCTGGCCCACACATCTCTGTTCTCACTGGTCAGGACCCCAAGAGGAAATGCAGGTGCTGGGGATGGGTCAGACAAAATGTACTTCAAATGAGAATAGATTTCTGCAGGTGTCAACAAATTCCTGTCTCTGTCTAATATGTCAAACACATACATGTTGCCCTTCCTCATCACCAGGAGGTGCCGTCCTTTCTCGTCAGTGTAGAGCTCATCTCGCCCATGTTTGGGGATGCGAGTGGAATTGAAAAGGCGAAAGTACTGAGACATATCTAGGGGGTATGCATTTACCATGTAGGCGCCATACCAAGATAGGGCAGAAGGGACCCAGCGGATAAGTTTCTTGAAATTGACTGTGTCACTCTTGGCTGGGTTAAGGTGGAAAACTTCAGGCTCAAGTAATCCAGCTCGTAGCGTCTTCATGAAGCGCACTGCAGAGCACACCATATTGGTCCCTCGCACGAGTTGGTCGTTGTACTCTGTGTTTGGGTCAGGCTTGAAGGACATGAAGGGGTTGAAATTCAGCACCACAGACTCACGTGCAGACAGGTACATATCAAACCAGGGGGCTGAAAGAGAATACATGAATAGACCAAATACATTTATAATCACGTGTACGGCAGATGCTTGTTTTACTTGACATTGTAAGACACCACATTCTTTAATGCTCTTTCATTACATTTTTCATTACTTTGTAAAACACGTTGTTATAGTGGTTAGAAAAAAATACAATAAAAATAATCATTATTCACCTGAAATGTAGCTGGTATGTTTATTTTTCTTGTCCTGAGCTACCAGTTCTTCATGCAGCTGTTTCCCGTCACCGCTCTGGAAATCTTGTGCCTGCTTCTCTGTTGCGCTGATAAAAAGTGGCATGATGCATTTGAAGTGAACCATGACACCATAACCCCCCCACCCCCAAGTAATCAAAAGAACATCAATTTCCTTGTGCTCACCTAAATTGGTCATCGTTCAAAAGAGGCCTCTGAGCAGCTAAATACCTCCTGATTGTATCTTCCAGCTTGGGTATAGGCAGCCTTTGGAACAGATGTGTAATTAATGCAATGGCAATTGCCTTACAACAAATCCCCTACAAACATTCCGAGTCGCGTTTAGACCGCCCCATGGTGGCCATCCCATGCCTCGGCTCATATCAACGACGCACTTTCACCTACATTCCCCTTTTAGCCTCAATCGGTCATTCTATGCACAAAAACAGTACGGCCATACATCGACTATTTCAGAGGAAATGTACTGTCACTTAACACAAACTCCTGTAGATCCGATCAGTATGTACCACTGCCCAGTAACGTCAGACTCGGCAACAGTTCGTTCCAGCCCCTTACCTCGGCAAACTCTTCTGGTAATGCATTGAGGGCACCAGACTTTGGTGCAGGTATTCGGCCGACGACCCATTTTTGCCGCTGAACCTTCGTCTGTCGACGGACAGTGACGCTGCTCTCGAGTTAATCAGACCTCCGGATTTTCTGAGAGTGGCACTGAGTTGCGTCGAGAGCAGGTTTGCCATTATACTTATTACAGACCAACCAACCCTTAGACCGTCTAGTGCGGCGCTGCTGACGTTTAGCGAACTTGAAGGCTGCGACGAAAACTGCAAAACAAAACCTAAAAAGGGTAATTCGCGTTATTTGCTGTCACCGTGGACCCGACAGCTCGGCGAATGAGACGCCTAACTAATGTCAGCTAGGACGCACCCGGCTAATTACCTACGATAACGCCTCTGGTAACAAGTCATCCAGTCAACGCCAGCCGTTCGTTAAAACAATGGGACAACGACACCCTTACGACAAATAGCACTTACGATAGCAGACAAACTGTAGAGAACAAAACAATATTATTATTACTATATATATATATTATTTTTTTTAGTGCCACCAGTAACAGGAAGTTTTACTACCGAGGGAAGTCACGTGACGTGTCACTGTCGCGTAAAATGAGAGACGCGAAATGTTTCTAGCCGTTATTTTATATTGAGGTTATTTCAGCTTCTCGGCTGTTTTAATTTTTTCCTTTTTTCTATATTTCCTTTGTATGCACCTGGTCCTCTTGTTCTAATATGGAAATTTTATTGCCATGTAGTTTGTATATTTGAAATAAAAAAAAAAGTTCTAGCAGCGGATTGACTCCTCCCCATATCCGCCCCTCCTCCTCCAACACCTCCCACCTCCAACCCTCACCTTAACCGAATGTCCTGTCATCAGTTGCGTGACAGCTAGAGTAACTAATTTAATTAAGAAGATTTGAGGTTTTTTTGGGGGGGGGGGTGTGTTAAATAATAGACATCCTGATCAACACTCCATACCAGCTGGTGGCGGTAATGCATCATTTCGTTGTTTGCCAACCGCCAATAACCACCAAGAAGAAGAAGAAGGAGGAGGAGGAGGAGGAGGAGGAGGAGGAGGAGGAGGAGAAGAAGGAAGAAGTTTTTTTTAAAGATTTTTTTTAATCAAGACTTCAACTATACAAACACATCAAGCAAAGCCAGTATACTCTAAAACAACAGAGTAGGCTAAGAACAGTACATCAAACATGTCAAAGACAACGAGAAACAAAACAAGGAAACAGAAATAGTAAAGTAAAAAAAGATAAAATAAAATATGACTATTAAATATCCCAGGGGTTAAATTACATTAAATTATTCAAATGCAAAGAATACGTTTTGGGCATTTCTGTTTTTCATAGAAGAAGAAGAAGTTGAATGACCGAAAAAAAGATAACAAACCAAAATAGGAGGAGGTGGAGTTGGAGGTGTACCCAGTCCGCCTTCAGACGCTACTGGGAAAAGCTGGTTTTATTTTCGAAATACCTGAGTTTATTATAACCTGGATTAAAACATTATTAGGCTACTTTTTATGAGAAACATGTTGACGATATGGGTTTACTTGCCCCCCGCCTATTCACCAATACATTCTGGAGTGTGCTTGAAGCTTGGCTGTTCCTCCAAACTCTCAAGAAATGATATCATACATGGGTAAATTTGAATTATGCTTTAGAAATTCTCAACAATATTAAATTACATGATGTTCTGCCCCCCGCCCATGGAACTCTCTCCCACAAGATATTCGCAATATTGACTCTCTTTCAACCTTCAAATCCCATCTCAAAACGCATCTTTTAAAACTGGCATAGTCAGTCTGATCCACACTTCACCGAATTTGTTGCAGATGATGATTTTATACTTATCTGTTGTATTAACCTTTCATTGTCTACCCTGCTTTGTTTTGATTGTGTGCTGTCTGATACAGTGCTGCTTGTTTTTTTAACTGTGTTCTGTAAGGTGTCCTTGAGTGCTCTGAAAGGCGCTTACAAATAAAATTTATTGTTATTATTATTATTACCAGCCAAATGTTCATTCTATAAAGCCATGCTCAAAAATTGTTCCCAGTTTCAATATTTTCAAGGGCGAATTAAATCTTTGTATTGAGGCTTTTGCTGAAGAAGAAAAACTTACGTAGATTAAGACATTCTTGCAAAGAAGGACCCAACATATTATCCCGTAACAGCTGTTTGTCTTTAATTATTTCATTTATTGTATGTTTGTTATTCAACTCTAATCTTTAATTTCTTTTCAAGACCACAGTATGTTCTCACTCCCATGAAAGTTCATGTTAGGTGTTCTTATTCATAGATTGGTTATCAGATTTACGTTTTTTGGTGTTAATTTATAACATTGCTAAATGCAGCGTCGTGCACGGACGTGCTCATGTTGCTGGTGAACAGTACTGAACGTATCCGCTTGCAACTAATGAACATGACGTGAGCGTCGTTAAGTTCCCGCTAGAGTTAACGCCGCTGACGCACTGTCAGTTCTGGACACAACGTCTATTCAGAGGGAGACGCTAAGTGACCTATTCAGTCTCCACTGACTGCACTTATCCCCGCCCTTACAAACAATACTCTAACGCACCCAGCATTCCGGCATGGCGCAGCTGCCGGTGTTGCGGAAGCCAGCTCATATGTATAGTTGAAGGAGTCTTATGAACAAATCACGACAGATTCCAAATTTTTATGCAAATTTTGCCCGCCGGTCTGGAAAAAAATAAGTCCCGAGCGAGCGTCAGCCGTATCGGCAACGTATTGGAAACTACACCGCGAGTTGAAGCGTCCAACCACCGCTTGCAGTGAATGACAGTGAACTAGTTTTTGTTCGGGGGCGGCGAACTTAGTTTAGTTCAAAAGTGTGAACTATGAACGTGAACCAGTTCTTTCTAATCTGTGTAAACTGAACTTTGAACCAGCTCTCGTGAAGCGCGATCTCGAACAACACCGGCAATATACCTTTGTATTGTACATTTAGTTAAATAAATAAAACGTTGTTCATCTGCGAGTTTTTGTATGATTTGACATCCAACTTAATCGTGTGTTACCGCCACCTCCTGGGCTGGAGTGTGTGAGACACTAAGGGACTATTAGAAGTCAAGTCAAGTTGCATTTTATATAGCGCTTTCCTGTCTTCCTAAGAACACTAAAAGTGTTGCACCCCTTCTCACCGACTCCCTCTGTAATGGACTGTAGATTAATTTGTTGAACATCATTTTCCTTTTAACCACTGAAGACGAGCTCACTGCAATAATTCATGTTCCGCTGTCTTCATCGTCCTGACATCCCCTAAGATCCGTGAACGAACTGTAGCTGACATTGTATTTCATGTTTCGGGGTAATAGTTGTGTTTGAGGGTTACTTTGCTTGTTGTTTTTCCTTTGAAACACGAGTGGGCTCGCATAGGTGATATTTGTATAAAGCCAATTGCATGATCTTATTTTACATATGGCGACCAGTTTGTCATAAGAAATGGCCAAAATCTGAGCAACACGAATCATACCAAGTCTCCTGGCATTGCAATGCAATGCAGATAGAGTTAAAGACAGAAAACTTATTTGGGCACAATCAATATTCATACTTTGTATTTTGATGAATATTTTTATTTAAGTTAAGCTGTTGCCGTGTAGGCAAACAAATAGGCTAGAGGAATACCACTGAATTTGATCTTAAGCATATATAAAACGGTAGTTTGTTGAATGCATATGTAGCTTGAATCAAGTGTTGCTATAAATTTTACTTAAAATTGTGCTATAGCTCGCAATACATATGGCAGTAGTATGTTAAAGGCTACAAGTCTTCTTATTGTTATATTCCATTTTCACCAGTATGTTTTTCATTCAGGTCAGAGACAATCTTCCACTGGCCATCCAATATTAACTTAGCAAAAATCAAAGTTCTACCACCAGCATTGACTTTCCATTACGTGTATGACTATACGGGTGTGTGTTCTCTTGGAAACCAGGCGTTCAGTTTCCTCCGTGGTAAACTCTTTCCCAAATGGACCTCGAGTTGCAGAGGGCTGGTCCGTCTCACTGTACTCTAACAGGCCGTCTGGCCAGCAGAGAGCGCCACCTTCTTAATAAGTGCAATTTATGGCCCCCTTCTCCCTTGCTCATCAATCTGCTTGGTGTATGTTCCTATTATGACACACCTTTGACCATAGGAGGGGGAAAAAAAGGACTCCCACACCAGTAGTTCAACATTGGCTGGATCCCCGTTACCCCCCCCTCCGCCCCCCAAGTCGATGACGGTTCACTGCCTCCTTAGACTGATGAGATTTTCTGATGTTTGCCTTCAGTCACCAGGAGTTGCTGGATGGAGTCACGGGGGATGGTGACAGGACTGTCTCAGTGTCGTTCAGATTGACAGTTTAACTCATTCAGATCGTTGGCCAGGCGCAAATATTTGTGGAGTGGGGGGCTTTCAGTTTGTAGTTGGTGATCTTTCTGAGGCCCTTCCAGATGGAAGCCGAGGTAGTTGTTTTCTGACAACTGCTGTTGAAGTCTCCCGGAGTACAGTTGTTTAGCATTTCTCACCGCCTTGCCAAGCCTGTTTTTAGACTCTTTTAACCGGACGTTGTCCCCACTCCTAAACGCTTCCCTCTTTTCCAACCTAAGCTGTCTGAGTTTCAGAATCAGAATCGTGTTTATTAGCCATGTAGGTTTGCACTTAACATAAAATAACAACACAACAATCTTCAGATATACTATACACATAGATTACCTACATACAAGCAAAATAAGAGGCAATAAAGTGCAATGGTGCAGAGAATATAACAGAGTTGCTGAAATAAATGTTAGCAGGTTACTTACGTGCCTGAGGTAGATGGACATGACAGAGCATATCAGTATATGTACAATGTACAGCACAGTTTATACAAAATGGTTGGATTTATTTGCGATGTTAAGCTTTCATTTAAATGACAGCCCACGGATAGAAAATTTATATCTGGTTGTTTTGGAGTACAGTGCTCTGTAGTGCCTACCGGAGGGGAGGAGTTGGAACAGGTTGTGACCAGGGTGTGATGGGTCTGCAATGATGTTACCTGCCCGTTTCCCGAGTCTGGAGGTGTATATGTCCTGAATGGAGGGCAGATTGGCATCAATGATTTCCTCTGAAGACTTAACTGTCCATTGTAGTCTGTTCCTGTCCTGTTTGGTGGCTGATCCAAACCACACACAGTGATGGATGTGCATAAAACAGACTGGATTATTGCAGTGCAAAACTGAATCAGCAGCTCCTGAGGCAGGTTGAATTTCCTGAGCTGGCAGAGAAAGTACATCCTCTGATGGGCCTTTTTAATGGTTGTGTCTATGTTAGATGCCCACCTTCGGTCTCAGGAGATTGTACAACCCAGAAATCTGTAGGTTTTCACCGTAGACACTGTGCTGTTGAGTATGATGGGGGGGGGGCAGTGTTGGGGGACTCCTCCTGAAGTCCACAGTCATCTCCAGTTTTGTAGCGTGTTCAGCTCCAGGTTGTTATGGCCACACCAGAGGGTCAGCTGTTCAACCTCCTGTCTATATGCAGACGCGTCACCATCCCAGGTAAGGCCAATAATGGTTTAAAAGACAGGTCTCCCGAGGTGCAGTCATTTGTGTAGAGTGAGAAGTGTAGAGGGGAGAGCACACATCCCTGGGGTGTGCCAGTGCTGATTGTCTGGGTGCTGGGTGTGATTTTCCCTAGCCTCACATGCTGCTTCCTGACTGTCGGAAAGGTTTTAATCCACTGGCAGATGGGGGCTGGTACAGTGAACCAGGTGAGTTTGGAGTGGAGGATGTCCGGGACGATGGTGTTGAACACTGACCTGAAGTCCACAAACAGGACCCTTGCGTGTGTCCCTGGGGAGTTGAGGTGTTGGAAGATGTAGTGCAATCCCATGTTGACTGCATGATTCACTGACCTTTTTGCTTAGTAGGCAAACCACAGGGGGTCAAGCAGGGGGCCTGTGATTTCCCTCAGTTGGGCCAACACCAGTGTCTCGAAGGATTTAATGACCACAGACATTAGGGCAACGAGCTTGTAGTCATTTAATCTTGTGATACGGGATTTCTTGGGGACCGGGGTGATAGTGGAGCTCTTGAAACAGGAGGTAACTTCACACAGCTCCAGTGATCTGTTGAAGATCAGTGTGAAGATGGGGGCCAGCTGGTCAGCACAGACTTTCAGACAGGACTGTGACACACCATCCAGGCCCGGCGTTTCCCTGGTCTTCTGTCTCTGCACATCCTCAACACAGCCTGAGTGTTGGGGGGTTGGTGGGGAGGGGAGAGTGGCTGATAGGAGGATGCAATTGGTTGTGTGTTGTGGCCGGAGAGGGTGAGGGATGTAAAAGTTTGCTCTTCAAATTTGCAGTAAAACCCATTTATATCGTCAGCCAGCTGATGGTTCCCTGCAGTGTGTGTGTGTGTGTGTGTGTGTGTGTGTGGGGGGGGGGGTGGCCTCCTGCAGTTGGTAATGTCTTTCAGATCTCTCCAGACTGATGCTGGGTCGTTGGCAGAAAACTTGTTTTTCAACTTTTCAGAGTAGCACCTTTTTGCCACTCTGATCTCTTTTGTGAGTGTACTTCTGTATTTGTTGTACCGCAGCTTAGCTGTAAACCAGCGTTTTTTTGTTGTTGTTGTAACTAATCCTGGTGTCCCGAACACACAGTCGCACATTTTTACAGACCCACAAATGTACATAAAACTTACAGAGTGCATTTTGTTGCCCATCATGGCAGCTGCGTCAGTTCTCTTTTGAGACGTTGTGCAGACAGGTGAGTCACTTACAACTGTGATGTGGGGTTTTTTTCCCCCCATTTGTTTCCATTATCCAATCACTATTCCCATTCACGAGTCCAGATGTGAAAATCGTGGGTTTAATTCCCTGTACACCTGGCAACAATTTTAAGCTATGAACTTGTTGTTGAACTTGTGGTGTGTTAAAGTAAGATTGCGCAGAGACAGAATAAACAGACATTACTCTGCCAACATGGAGGGATTTCAGACATGGAAAAAAGGGACCGACTGTGGGAAGCCAAGGCCCGACCTCAATCAGAAAACATTTGCACCAAAAACGTGTCAAATGTGGTCTTTAAAACAAAAATTACAAAAAACAAAATAAAATAAAATAAAAAACGTCGACACGTTGTTATGTGGGTCTAATTTTGGCATAAACTGAATAGCCATAGTCCAAATGACGTCATATTTTATGCTGATTGCATTTTACTAAAATCCTTTTCATCGGTGACATGAGCAAAACAAAAACAAAAACAAAAACATGCACACTGGGATCAGTATCCCTTTGGTTTCAATGGCAGGATTTATGGTTTTTGTTTTTTGCAAATGAACATCACTTTCACTGATAACTGCACACAAATAATGAGAAATAGTATGCAGGAGGCATAATAATAATCTTATTCCATAGCATACAAGCAACAATACAATAAAATAAAACAATACAATTAAAAAAAAACCCAAAACAAAACATTTAGGCCTACATGACACCCCTATACTCCACGAGCACGCGCGCGCACACACGTGAGGCGTCCACACACGCACCGTACAACAGTCAGTTCATAACAGGCTGTCTCGCCAGTGCTTTTGAAGTCTGGATGTGAACCGATAGCAGCTTTTCGTATGAAAAGGGATGGAAAGGGATTTACCAAAGACAGCTTTTTGAATAAATACAAAAGTAAATTAACAAAAAAAGAGAAGAAAGTACATATCGGAATTGGGATGTTTGAAAATAGATCAGAAAAAAACGTGTGTGCAGAAAACACAATCGTTGCATCTGTCATCGACACCCACTGTCTGAGATCGGTGTGTGTTTAAGAACGAACAAGGAAGTGGAGTCGATGAACGACCGGGCGAGCAGCGCCGACAACAGCAGCAACGATCCTCTGTTGGGGTGTTTTGCTAATCAGTTTAACTACCAACTTGCAAACAAAATGCCCGAATTACAGACACCAAGGTGAGAGATTACTTTATGTTAATCAGTGACTTCCCCGCATTAAATTGATTGCGTGACTCGTTTGTAATTCATTGAGGTCACTCTCTCGGTGTCCTAGCTGGAGTGAAGGTAGGCCGAAGTGCGCGTCCATAGATTAACACCATGGTCATGTCAGCAAAGACACTGCTTGTCCGATTTTGTACATTTCTCGTGTAGGTTGTGAACTGTTATATTATATTCCTGAAAGACGTTATTCTAGCCTGCTAAGTGGCCTTTGCTTATTTAGCCGAAACGAGTTTGTCAGGTCTAAATCATGGTGTCCTCTGACTGACACAGTGTTAATAACATGCATCACTAGAGATGGCAAGGCAGGTTCTGAATCAGGCATTGTTGTGCCGCATTTGTGTCCTCTGTAGAATATTGCACCCCAGAGACATGATCACCTCGGCTTTTGATGTGAGAAGAGTTTTTGCCTGACAGTGCACATCTCCAGTTCAATGCAATGAATGAAGTCCAGTTAGATAGGCGCATCGTAACACTGATTTGGGAGACGTCTTTAAACCCACGTAATGTTTAGCTCACTCCGCGTTTGTGAGGGAGAATGAAAAACCTTTTATTTTGCGTCACGTTTGCGTCTGCAGAACTTCGCTCTGTGTTCATTTAAGAAGATGCGGGGGAGACACAAGTTGCAACTCACCTGTTTTTCCGGGTGCAGCTTTGGTTGTGAAACCTGGTTGATAATCCAAAAATAGTCAATCAATTAAACAATCACCATGTTGGTATTTTTTCATGTCCTTACATGAAATAGAAATCTAATAACCAACATCTGCATTAGTTGAATACAAAGGATACATATTCTACCGGGGGTACACAATATTGCATAACAGTCACTGCTACCCTCCTACATTTCAGATAGTTTGCTGATTCTACACAGGGTACCACTGCTTTCACTGTTATCCAAGTTATTCAGTATCAGTCTCTTATCGACTGGCAATGGGCTAGCTGCATTAATACCCTGGCCTCTTGGATTAATACCACTCTAGGTCGATCTGACAGTGCATTGTGTAGACCCTGCAGTGCTGAGTTGGCAAATGAAATGTTTACTTTTAAACGCATGCAATTGTGAGCCAGATAAGTTGTCAAACCAGGTGGCTGCAAACTTTATGCAACTGTTTTGGTGGGTCAGTGTAATACAGATTTAAATGTTTGCTAGATAGTTTAATAGAATGTTCTACCATGTGTATAGTTGTTTGTGCTTTTGCTTCAATATTTATCTTTTCATGACATGAAAATCCCTACTTCTCTCTTTCTCATACTTTGTCAACAGGCCCAGGATTCAAGCAGTAAACACCAGTTCTAGTGATGGATTGGAGGTGTTCAAGGCACATGCTGTGTTTCAGGAGATAAACAAGAAGCTTCAGGAGGTGATGCTTACTGTAAAATAAATGATTTGAGTTACAGATCTTGGTATTGAAATATTTTAATTGTCTTGAGAGACCATGTCCATGGTTAAAGCAGTTTGATTTGTTTCATTTCCACTGTAGGAATGTTTTTTTTTCTCCATTTTAAATCTTTTAAAAGACAGCCTAAACTAGTGATTTTAGAATAAACCTACAGCTTATCATAACTGTATATATTTTTCAATTTGCATCCTTTCAGGAATATTACAGTCTTATAGTCCTAAATAGCACACCTTTATCAAGGCTTTAGTGAGGTGAGAGCACATTTGGATCAACTCCCAAGCTAATGTTATTGCCTTTACTTATTGATCTGGTGTAGTGGAAGGTCTTGGTAAAAGGTTGTGTGTCTTGGTTTCCGGTTCCAGTTGCTAGCTTCAGTTTGTTTGTTTGTGGCTCTACCTACTTTTTAACAACTTTTAACGACTCAGTGAGATCTTTCGATTATTTAATTAATTTTACAGTTTGCCTATTTTATGGACTTTTACCTGATCATCGATTACTCTGACTCCCTGCACTCCTGGTGAGAACCGTGAGGACTCAATCTTCAGCTGACGGCGCTAACGGCTAATCAGAGTTGACTTTCTTTTTTGTGATCATCTATCAACTGGTTTAATATTACTATGCCTTGTGACGACTGCCTAAAAACAACAAATGACATTACTAACCTCAAGGCTGATATCCAATGGCTCTCAGATGAATTGCAAAACAAGGACTCTCTTTTATCCGATTTGATTCACAGTCCAAAACGAGTTTAGTCATGAACTCAGCCTTCTCCAACACCATCATCTCGTTGCTTGCCCTCTTCCTGCTCCACTCCCAGCTCACAGGCTACTTGGTCGGAGGTGGAGGTGGTAGTCAGACGTGGTAAGATGGAACGACCCCAAGCTGCCTCGCTTCTGCCCATAAAACACTCATGTTGTTTTACCATACTAGTGACTGATGCCTTGGCTCACCCTGTTGATGCTCCTGTGGCCAACGCTGTTCCCGTGGCTGATGTTGCCCCTTCCCATGTGGAACTGGTCCCTGCTCCAGCTGGGACTACTGCTGCAACAGCTGCCTTGACTGCTGCGGTGGCTGACCCACTTCCCGCTGCCACTGCCACCATGGGTCCTCCTGCACAGGTCCCCCTTCAACGTCCTCCCCGGCATTCGGGTTGGTTGATCACTCCCAGTCCCAGTGCCGCCTCCTCAGGCCAACAGCATTCATCCCCTCCCAAGACTGTCCCTGGCAGCACTGTCAATCAGTCACTCACTCCTCTCTCCCCCCCTACTACCTTGATCATCGGGGACTCCATAGTCCGAAACCTTAATTTCGTAAATGTGGTCACACGCTGCTTTCTTGGAGCCACTGTCCTTGAAATCCTGGAGAAATTCCCAGGACTCCTTGATTCATTCCCCACAATAATGATAGTAATAGTCCATGTCGGCTCCAATGACATTGCACTTAAGCAGTCCAAGCACACAAAAGGCGATTTTTAATCTCCTCAACAGTCATGGAAAAAGTGCTTTTATTTCTGATCCACTGAGTTGCGGTGTGGGGTGTTTTAGCAGGATTCTCCACCTTCATATCTGGCTCCAGTCCGTGAATATAGCACACAAAATTGGTTTTATTCATAACTTTGACTTGTTCTGGGAGTGCTCCTCTCTGTATAGAAAAGACCGTCTTCCCCTGAACATACTAGGTAGTTGCATGCTTGCTGTTAATTTGCAGCATGCTGTTCTGTCTGCCACATGTGATTGACTATTTACATCACACACGTGCCTTCCTGAATCTTCCTCGTCCCCTTTGCCCACAACAATGACTGTCGCATCCTTCACTCACACTGGCTCCTCCCTGTGGTATGATCACACCGCTGTTCTACCTCTTCCTATTCCTGACCACATTACCAACGGACATCATTACCCTCACTGTCACCACAACAAAAGACACGTGAATCAGTCCAATCTCTGTCCCCTTCCTCAGTCCTCACAACGTATTATAAGGCCAACTTCATCTGAAATTGGTTTTGCTGAACACACCTTCAACCAATAACAAAAGCCTTATTCTGAATGAATTTATAGCTGACAGTAACCTTGATTTCCTCTGCCTCACTGAAACCCGGCATAAGTCCTTGGACTGTTTCTCACTAAACCAGACCACACCCACAAAATCCGTATACATTTGATAAACCTCATCTTGAGGGATGGGGAGGTGTGTTGCTGCTGTTTACAGGAAGGACATTAAAACAACAACCGTTTCCATTCCTGCTGTTCATTTTTTCGAACAGCTTGCCTTCAAACTCTCTGGTCCCACTCCCTTGGTCACTGCCGTTATCTACTGCCCCCCCCCCCAAGCCAAACCCCTCCTTTCTCACTGACTTCTGATTTTCTGACCCAGCTATGTACCATCTCACCTTCCGTTCTTCTCCTGGGTGGTTTTAATATCCACATTGATGACACTACTTGTAAATCTGCCATAGAATGGCTTGAATTACTACAATGCTTCAACTTCACACAACATATCAACGTCATCACTCACAGCTGGGGCCACGTCCTGGATTTGGTCTGCTCCACTCAGACCCGGCTCTAGACAAGATTTTCTTTAGGGGCTGGCAACCTTTTTAAATGTTTTACTACCATAATGTGGCAAAAACATTCCTGCAATCTATAAAGTGGGTGTAATCCTTGCATGACATTAATACACAAAACACGCATTTGTAGTAAACATGCCTTCTTTCAGTAGATGTTCATTAAGAATTATGCCCTCAAACCTTAAATCGGAGATCTCAGCAACATCCTCAAGGCACAGTCTTTCTAAGCTGTCAATGAAAAATGAGGGTGATACAACTCTTGACGACAGGCATGTTGGCAGAAAAAAATACAACCCTGCCAACGCTCAACAGCAGTCATGCAATTCAAAATAATCTTAAATGACAACAAAACTCACCCAGCGCATAGAAAAATGAATATTGTTGGTGTGAGGAATGAGCATATACACCAACGACATAAAAGAAGCTATCATTCTATTATACACAGATGTCATCTGTAATTCCTCCAATAAGACGATTTACCCATTGTCCTCAGTGCACAAACAAAATATTTTCCAGTGCATAGAAAACAGGTTTCCAATGTGCTTTAAGTGGAACTGCCAGAATGACTGGAGGGATTTAATTATGCTTAATAGGCTCTCAACTACCCATGACAATACCTTGTAAATACCCAAATACAATAAATAAGAAACATGTGGTCAAATGTGAAAAACAATAAAAAGAGATTCCATTTTGATACTAGATGAGCTACAATGCTGTCGGCTCAGCAAGTGACAGAACAGGAGCTACACGAAAAGTTGCATCACTGCCACTGTCTCATGATAAATGTCGGATATCGATAGTGACGAAATTAAATCCAAAACAATTTAAAACTTCTATGGCCAAAAATAAAACTGGGCAAAAGATAAGATGAGGAAAATGAAACGTTTCAAAATATGACAAATGAAACATACCTGAATCACGACTTCTGCTACACAAATGCACTAAACTTGCTATTAAGCTAGCAACCCTGACATAACTCATATATGCTAGTAGCCACATAAGTTTGCTTAAGGTTCACCATCTGTTAGTAGCAGATTCTGAACAGAATTGGCCAATATTCGCGTGTGAATTGTTAAAGAATATCTGTATCAGTTGACACATACATGAATCCCCACTTCTGTTCTGTCTTAGTTTTCTTAATTTTTCATTTGGAAGCACTGGAGGAGTACTTGCATTTTAGTGGAGGACTGTCCATTGTTCCAAGGGCCCATTATTCCAAAACCCCAATGGTTCAAAAATGTCCAATTGGACCAAAAACCCATTTGTCTGACAGCGTGTTTTCCTGAAAACAAAAGCCCACTGCTCCGAAGGCCCATTGTTCCAAAAATGCACAGTATCCCTGGAGTTTTTAGCCCTTGTTATCTTAAGTGTTTTTTTTTATCCCCCGCCCCCCTTTTTTTCCTCCCCAATTGTATCCGGCCAAGTACCCAACTCTTCCGAGCCATCTCGGTCGCTGTTCCACCCCCTCTGCCGATTCAGGGAAGGCTGCAGACTACCACATGCTTCCTCCGATACACGTGGAGACACCAGCCGCTTCTTTTCACCTGACAGTGAGGAGTTTCGCCAGGGGGACGTAGCGTGTGGGAGGATCATGCTATTCCCCCCAGTTCCCCCTCCCCCCTGAACAGGCGCCTCAACCGACCAGAGGAGGCACTAGTTCAGCGACCAGGACACATGTCCACATCCGGCTTCCCACCTGCAGACACGGCCAGTTGTGTCTGTAGAGACGCCCGACCAAGCTGGAGGTAACATGGGGATTCGAACCAGTGATCCCCATGTTGGTAGACAATGGAATAGACTGCCATGCTACCTGGATGCCCATGATATCTTGGTGTATTTTGACATGCAAATGCAAAGATACTGAAACGTTAAAAGCACTGGTGAGAATATCATCTCTACGTCACCAGAAATATCAACTTGTATTTATCTCTGACTAGTTCAGATCAAGGATTCACACTGACACTGGACAGGGCAGGTGTTGCACTGAATCTGTGATCCATCATATTATGTGACCATTTAAATCATGCTATTTCAGGCAGGATACGGCAGTCAGATCAATCCAGCTAAATTTGGGCATAAAATTAGAAATGATTAAGATTAGGCATTCTGTTGGAGAATGTTAATTTTTGACGTGGGTTTAGTGTGGTTAAGCTTTGGATTAGCATCTGAGGGGATGGCCGAAATAATGTATTTTAAGGGCAGGGTCAGATAATCTGACGGGTCACAAATTTTGATGCAACACCGGCAGTCATTGAACAAACAACTCCAGGGAGAGTGTATATTTTTGAAACAATGGGCCGTCAGAGCGGGGGGCTTTTTGTTTTTGGGATAACAGGCTGTCGGACCAATGGGCTTTCGGTCCAATGGGCCATTTTTCAGACTATTAGGGTTTCAGAATAATGGGCCATCAGAACAATGGCATGGCACCTTTTGGAGTTGCCATCATGTCTTTTTTTTTTTCTTTTACCATCATATCATGCTTAAACAGCATAGCGATTGATTGGACAGTTGCTGCAGCACATGTGCCAATCAAATTCATCCAAATCCACATGATTTATCCATTGACATGGGGTCCCCCTGGGTCAGAGAGATGATGATTGACATGAGTTATCCATTAAAGAGGGGGGCCCCTGTACTTGGTCAGAGCCATTGATTGACTTTATGTCTCCCAGCAACTTTCTTTATTAAAAAAAAGAAGAAGAAAAAAAGGATTTGCGTGGCCCTACACAATAGGGTATTCAGCATATCGGGTGGGCCAGCAATGGCTCCACTGGTCTCACAATACATCAACTCTCCAGCCTCAACCTCAATATCTCTGACCACCTGGCAGTCATCATGGACATTGACATCCCTATCACCATCCCAAAAGTCAAACGCACAATATCCTTCAGAAATCTCAAATCTATCTCCCCCTCAGCTCTTACTGCCTCTCTTGCCAGAAAAATGTCTGTCTCTCCTCCCCTGCTGTCTGATAATCCCTCCAATTTTGTCAATTATTATAATAACTCACTCTTCCTGTCTTGATCAGCTGGTTCCCATTAAAACCAAAATAGTCTCATTCACCCACTCATCCATCCCAGGTACTTTCTTTGTCATGTTTGCATGTTCTCCCCATGTCTGCGTTGGTTTCCACTGGGTGCTCCAGTTTCCTCCCACCATCAAAGACATGACATGTATGTTAGGTTAATACTCCTGTCTGCACCCCCTGACCAAGGCAATAGGAAAGAAGAACTGGAGTTGGTCCCCGAGCGCTGCACTGCGGCTGCCCACTGCTCCTAGCTACAGTTAGTATGGGTTAAATGCAGAAGATGAATTTCCCCAAGGGGATTAATGAAAGTATATCTTATCTTAACAAAATCCCGTAAGCACCAGTTAGAAAGACTTTACAAGAAAACCGGTTTAATAGTGCATCCCCAAGCCTACACAGACTACCTTCAACAATACAAAGACGCTGTCATCACAGCCCGGTCCACCTACTACTCACACCTCATACACTCTGGTTCTGCTAACCCCAGGGCTCTCTTGTCCGCAGTAAAAAAAACTTCTCAAACCCAGTGACAATTCTCCAATTCCTTCACAGTTAACAAGTGCAACTCTTTCCTTTCATTTTTCCAAACTAAAATTGACACCATCTACAGCAATCTGACCACCTCCTCCACCCTCTCCACTCCCCCACCCCCCTTTACCACTTGGCCCCTGTCAAATTTCTCCCCTCCAACTTTATGTTAGGAGTGACAAGCTCCACTTGTGTTCTGGATCCCCTCCTATCCAATCTTGCTAATGAGCCAGCTATCTCCTCACTCATCACAGAAATCGTTTAACTCCTCCTTCAGCTGTGGTTTAGTCCCCTATAGACTTGAACTGGCTGCTGTCACTCCCACCCTCAAAAAACCTGGACTTAACCCTGATATCATGAGCAATTTCCGGTCTATCTTCAATCTCCTCTTTCTGTCAAAAATACTGGAACATGTTGTCGCCTCCCAATTCAAAGCTCATCTCAACTCCAACAACCTGTTCGAACCATTTCAATCTGGTTTCTGCTAACAGCACAGCACAGAAACAACCCTCCTTAAAGTCACTAATGACCTCCTCCTCTCAGCAGACTCTGGCCACCTCAGCATTCTGTTCTTCCAAGACCTCGCTGCAGCTTTTGACACCATCAACCACACCGTTCTTCTCTCCTGCCTTGAATCCTCCATCAACATCACCGGTACTGCCCTGTCCTGGCTAAAGTTATATCTCACAAACAGACAACAGTTCAACAGCTTTAACCACTGCACCTCTGTCACCGTTCCTCTGTCCAAAGATGTCCCCAGGGTTCGGTGCTTGGTCCTCTCCTGTTCATCCTTTACATACTCCCCCTTGGTAACATCATACGTCATCATGGTCTCCACTTTCACTGTTAAACCGATGACGTCCAGCTCTATATCGCCCCTAAATCCATCACCACTACAACTTGCTCCAGACTGACCAACCGCCTCAGTGAAATCAAATCATGGATGCAAGCCAACTTCCTCTAACTAAATTGTGATAAATCTGACATGATCATCATCAGTCTCAAATCCCTAACCAAAACCACCCACAACTTCTGCCTTACCATTGATAACTCCGCTCTGCCCCCCTCCCCACACATCCCCAATCTTGGAATCACTTTTGACAGCAACCTCTCATTTGAAAACCATATCAATCAAATCATCAGAACTGCATTTTTCCACCTAAAAAACAGCTTGTCTCCACCCAACACTGTCTTTCTGCTGCTGAAACCTTGATCCATGCCTTCATAACATCCAAAATTGACTACTGCAACAGCATTCTCTATGGCTCATCGTCCAAAGTCCTGAACAAACTCCAGTACATCCAGAACTCTGCTGCCCACCTGCTAACCCACTCCTGCTTCTGTAACCACATTCCCTCTGTCCTCCAGAGGCTCCCTGTCCCACAACAAATCCAATTCAAAGTCGTCCTCACTCACAAAGCCCTCCATAACCAGGCCCCCGCCTACCTTACTGACCCTGCTCCACTACCATACTTCTATCTGCAGCCTTTGCTCCTCCGATGTCAACCTCCTGTCTCCACCACACAGCACCTACCACCAGAAATGGGGTGACAGAGCCTTCTCCATAGCTGCCCCTTCCCTCTGGAACTCCCTCCCCAAATACAACAGAGACTGCAGTGATTTGTCCATGTTTAAATCATTAATCAAAACTCACCTCTTCAGAATTGCTTTTAATGTGTCATTAATGTTGCTTTATGCTTTTGGTGTGTTGTTTTAATATTTATTTTTACATATGTAATGTGTCTGAGTATTTTGAAAAGCACTGGATAAATAAAAGTATTATTATTAATAAAGTAGGCCAATGATCAGACACAAAGTTTTAGAATTCACAATGTGTAGTTCATCATGTGTCTTGTTCTACTTTTCTCTTTCCATATTTGTTAAATGTTGGCATTGATGAATTGTCTGTTACTTATTAAGATCCCAACATTTTATGGGGGTTGAGTGTGTTATTCCAAACCACTGAGTTCCTGATATTTTGCTTGATCAGTCCTATGCAGGTTTACACTGTGAGGTTAAGTTTTAAGATCTGTTTGGGCTATAGAGAATGTAATAAATTCTCCAGACTTTACAGTCTGTATTCTCTGGAGCTACTCCATTACCATTAATGTTCAGTTTGCCTTAATAGACAATTTTAGACTTTTGTGGATATTTAGTTTTCTTACTGGTTATTATGCACATTTAATGGGATAACCACAGTGCTAATATGTTATCATTTGACAACACGGGCCAACATACAATTACAGTAGAAACTTAGTGGATGTAGTGAGGGTAGAGTTCATTCAGGAAAATAAGATATTTGTATAACATTGAGTGCATTGAAAAGCTTCTAATCAGAAGGACAAAGAAAAATGTTTGTGAACCTCATTTTGTTACACTTAAGACACTGCCCTTTGAAGTTATCCTTGGGTCATATCAATAAGGAGAGTCCAGGAACTGAACAAAAAGGATGCAACTGTATTTTTGTGTGGCAAATTTTCTAGTCGATGTTTGGTTGTTAAAAAGACAGTTTACATAAACAGTGTTTTTTTATGCTCTCTACTGTACTTTGAAAAGGAGGGGGAGCAATTTGTGAAGAAGATTGGAGGAGTATTTGCCTTCAAGGTTAAGGATGGGCCAAATGGACAGGAAGCCACCTGGATTGTGGATGTGAAGAATGGAAAGGGTTGTGTTCACAATGATACAGGTAAGAAAAACAAAGGAAAAAAAAGGCAATATCAGAAATGCCAATCATTTTCTGGCGATAGAAAAGGTTTAATAGAAAATGTGTAATTTATAACAATGTGTTGAAGCATAATTAAAGGTTTGGGATCTGTTTCCTCCCTCTGAGCTGCTTCAAGTGCTTGGGCTTATCTGATTTGATTTGATCTCACATATGTGAAAGGAATTTCTGGGCCTTGACATTCCCTTAATATCATTAAATGTCAGCAAGCCCAATGTTGGATGACATGCCTAAAACCTCATTGTACAGTATGACACCGGAAGAAAAGACAACAGAGAAAAAGCTGCACGGAGTTGTGTTTTTCTATTTTTGAAGTGGTTTGGATAATGGATGAACTCAAGTTGGTAATAATATCAGTGTACTCTCGTCTTTTGCCTCCCCCTCTTCTCTCCCTCACAGATAAGAAGGCAGATTGTACCATTTCTATGTCAGATGCAGATTTGTTGGCCCTGATGACTGGGAAGATGAACCCACAGACAGTACGTTCTTAGCTTTGTTGTGTCAAAAGTTGTCATCAATTTTATTTGTATAGCCCATCATCACAAATTACAAATTTGCCTCAGTGGGCTGTAAGTCAAATCAAGTCAAGTCATTTTTATTTGTATAGCCCAATATTACAAATTTGCCTCTAGGGGCTTTACAGAAACACAACATCATGTCCTTAGACCCTCGCATCGGATAAGGAAAACTCCCTAAAAAAAAAAACCCTTTAACTGGGAGAAAAAATAGGAAGAAACCTCAGGGAGAGCAACAGAGGAGGGATCTCTCTCCCAAGATGATTTACTTAACAAGACTAATTATTTACAAGACTTTAGCTGATTGCATAGACTTTACATTGCAGTTTATTGCTGTCTTTGTCTATGATTTTCAGAATCCAGAATCAGAATCATTTTATTGGCCATGTATGTTTGCACATAAATGGAATTTTACTCCGGTGTCATGGCTCTCTCAGTTTACCTAACATAGAATAACAACACTACAACTCAATAATCTTCAGATATATACACAAGGATTGACTATATACGGGTGAAATAAGAGGTGATATAGTGCAAAGAATATATCAGAGATGCTGGAATAAATTTTAGCAGGTTACTTACATGCCTGAGGTAGATGGACATGACAGAGTGTACCAGTATACATACAATGTACAGTACAGTATATACAAGATGGTTGGATTTGTTTGACAATGTTAAGTGTTCATTTGAATGACAGCCCACAGAAAGAAGCTGTTTTTGTGTCTGGTTGTTTTGGTGTACAGTGCTGTATAGCATCTACTAGAAGGGAGGAGTTGGAACAGATTGTGACCAGGGTGGGATGAGGTATGATGTTGCCTGCCTGTTTCCTGGACTATAAACTTTAAATGGAGGGCAGGTTGGCACCAATGAGTTTCTCTGCAGACTTAATTGTCTGTTATAGTCTGTCCTTGTCCTGTTTGGTGGCCGATCCAAACCAAACAGTGGTGGATGTGCAAAGGACACACTGGATTATTGCAGTGTAGAACTGAATCAGCAGCTCATGAGGCAGGTTGAACTTCCTGAGCTGGCAGAGAAAGTACGTCCTCTGCTAGGCCTTTTTGATGATTGTGTCTATGTTGTATGCCCACGTTAGATCCTGGAAGATTGTGGAACCCAGAAATCTGTAGGTTTACACCGCAGACACCATGCTGTTGAGTATGGTGAGGGGGGGCAGTGTTGGGGGGCTCCTCCTGAAGTCCATTGTCATCTCCACTGTTTTGAGCGTGTTCAGCTCCAGGTTATTGTGGCCGTACCAGAGTGCCAGCTGTTCAGCCCCCTGTCTATATGTAGACTTATCACCATCTCAGATAAGGCCAACTGTGTCATCTGCAAACTTGAGGAGTTTAACAGATGGGTCACCTGAGGTACAATCATTTTTGTAGAGGGAGAAGAGTAGAGGGGAGAGCATACATCTCAGGCGGGTGCCAATGCTGATTGTCTGGGTGCTGGATGTGACTTTCTTCAGTCTCACCAGCTGCCTCCTTTCTGTCAGAAAGTTTTTAATCCACTGGCAGATGGGGGCTGGTACAGTGAAACAGGTGAGTTTGGAGTGGAGGATATCTGGGATGATGGCGTTGAATGTAGAGCTGAAGTCCACAAACAGGACCCTTGCTTATGTCCCTGGGGAGTTGAGGTGTTGGAAGATGTAGTGCAATCCCATGTTGACTGCATCATCCACTGACCTGTTTACTCGGTAGTCAAAGTGTAGGGGGTCAAGCAGGGGGCCTGTGATTTCCTTCAGGTGGGCCAACACCAGTCTCTCGAAGGATTTCATGACTACAGACATTAGGGCAGTGGGCCCGTAGTAATTTAATCATGTGATTATGGGGTTTCTTGGGGACCGGGATGATAGTGGAGCTCTTGAAGCAGAAGGGGACTTCACATAGTTCCTGTGATCTGTTGAAGATCAGTGTAAAAATGGGGGCCAGCTGGTCAGCACAGACTTTCAGACAGGAGGGTGATACGCCATCTAGGCCCGGTGTTTTCCTGGTCCTCTGTCTCTGGAAGAGCTGGCGCACATCCTCAACACAGATCCCGAGTGCAGGTGGGGGTTCAGTGGGGAGGGGAGAGTGGCTGGTAGGGAGTGCAGTTGGTTGTGTGTTGGGGCTGGAGAGGGTGAGGGATGTAAAAGTTAGCTTTTCAAATCTGCAGTAAAACCCATTTAGATTGTCAGCCAGTTGATGGTTCCCTGCAGTGTGGGGGGATGGCCTCCTGTAGTTGGTAATGTCTTTCAAACCTCGCCAGACTGATGCTGGGTCGTTGGCAGAAAAACTGTTTTTCAACTTTTCAGAGTAGCACCTTTTGGCCACTCTGATCTCCTTTGTGAGTGTATTTCTGGCTATGTTGTACCGGATGCTATCTCCACTCCTGTAAGCTTCCTCTTTGGCCTGACGAGGCTGCCTGAGTTTTATTGTGAATCAGGGCTTTTTGTTTTGAAGGTACCGAACGTTTTGGTGGGCACACACATGTCCTCACAAAAGCTGATGTAAGACTTCAGTGTCAGTAAGTTTATCCAGGTCTGCAGATGCAGCCTCAAAAACACTCTGATCAGTGCAGTCGAGGAAGGTCTGGAGCTCCAGTTTTGAGTCATTGGTCCATTTCTTCACAGTTCCTCACTGTAGGTTAGGATAAGATGAATCAGGAATAATTTATTTGTAATTTCATCTCATGTAGTACGTACACAAAAGAAACAAAATTCCGTTTTCCCAGTGCACAGCAGTGCAACACAAGAGACAAAAACACATATCCAAAACCTCCAGAAACGCCACCACCAAAAGCATACAAAAACAGAGAACAAAGCCAAAAAAAAACCAAAACACTAACAGCCAACAACACAGTTCACCCAGTGCAACAGTCTAAAAACTCCACTGTCCAGAGAACGAACGGCAGCCAGGATGACTGTCGGAACTGCTGGTCTGCATGGGCTAGCAGTTAGCTTAGTCTGCCCCGCTTCCGCGTCCTGTCAGATCGCCCTCGGTGTTTCCTCTCCGGGCAGGGCCGTGGTCCTTAGGGCCACCAGACTCAGCAGACCAGGCTTCCTCGGCTGATCCAACGCTAGCTCTCCAGACAGACACCTTTGACACACCTCCCCCGAACTCCACACGATGACACAAATGCAGATGCAGACAAAAATTCCTGCGGTGAATAGAGTGGTCAGTCAGTGAAAAAGGTCTCTAAATGAGCGCTGCGTGATTTCTTCAACACTGACATCCATACACCAACCTTTGTTTATGTAGAAGCATATGCCACCACCCTGTATTTTTCTCGATAGCTTAATTTTGCAGCCCAGAGGAGTTGAAACTGTTGCAGATGATGTGTACTGTCTGTTATATGCTCACTAAGCCAGGTTTCAGTGGGACACAGGGCAGCAGATCTGGAAAAGTCCGAGTTTTTTTCCCTTTATGAGTAGGAGTTCGTCCATCTTGTTGGCCAGAGTGTGTACACTCACTGGCCACTTTATTAGGTACACCTTGCTAGTACCGGGTTGGACCCCCTTTTGCCTTCAGAACTGCCTTAATCCTTCGTGGCATAGATTCAACAAGGTACTGGAAACATTCCTTAGAGAGTTTGGTCCATATTGACATGATAGCATCACGCAGTTGCTGCAGATTTGTCGGCTGCACATCCATGATGCGAATCTCCCGGTCCACCACATCCCAAGGGTGCTCTATTGGATTGAGATCTGGTGACTGTGGAGGCCATTTGAGTACAGTGAACTCAATGTCATGTTCAAGAAACCAGTCTGAGATGATTCGAGCTTTATGACATGGCACGTTATCCTGCTGGAAGTAGCCATCAGAAGATGGGAACACTGTGGTCATAAGGGGATGGACATGGTCAGCAACAATACTCAGGTAGGCTGTGGCGTTGACACGATGGTCAATTGGTACTAAGGGGCCCAAAGTGTGCCAAGAAAATATCCCCCACACCATTACACCACCACCACCAGCCTGAACCGTTGATACAAGGCAGGATGGATCCATGTTTTCATGTTGTTGACGCCAAATTCTGACCCTACCTCCGAATGTCGCAGCAGAAATCGAGACTCATCAGACCAGGCAACGTTTTTCCAATCTTCTATTGTCCAATTTTGGTGAGCCTGTGCGAATTGTAGCCTCAGTTTCCTGTTCTTAGCTGACAGGAGTGGCACCCGGTGTGGTCTTCTGCTGCTGTAGCCCATCTGCCTCAAGGTTCGACATGTTGTGCGTTCAGAGATGCTCTTCTGCATATCTCGGTTGTAATGAGTGGTTATTTGAGTTACTGTTGCCTTTCTATCAGCTCGAACCAGTCTGGCCATTCTCCTCTGACCTCTGGCATCAACAAGGCATTTTCGCCCACAGAACTGCCGCTCACTGGATATTTTCTCTTTTTCGGACCATTCTCTGTAAACCCTAGAGATGGTTGTGCGTGAAAATCCCAGTAGATCAGCAGTTTGTGAAATACTCAGACCAGCCCGTCTGGCACCAACAACCATGCCACGTTCAAAGTCACTTAAATCACCTTTCTTCCCCATTCTGATGCTCGGTTTGAACTGCAGCAGATCGTCTTGACCATGTCTACATGCCTAAATGCATTGAGTTGCTGCCATGTGATTGGCTGATTAGAAATTTGCGTTAACGAGCAGTTGGACGGGTGTGCCTAATAAAGTGGCCGGTGAGTGTATATTCATCAGGTGGATTGATGGGAGCGCAATCTGTTTTCTGTTTTTGAATGGACTGGAGGCCACCTGGATTGTGGATGTAAAAAATTAATGCCAAGTAATTTTTTTTTTACATGAGCTGCTTGTCAGCTGCAACCCATCATTTCAGGTGCATGTCTGTGTTTGAAACGTTGAATTGATTACAACCTATTTATTCACCAGTATCCTTGTGGCTGCAAAGCACGAATCAGATTCCTAACAGTTGTTCTTTAGCAGATGGAGACCAGATCAAAAGAGTTAATTTTATTCATTACATCTTCTTTTTTTTGTCCTTGTGCCCAAGTTTGATATCCGTAGACACGTGTGTTATGGTGGTTATAGAATAGCCCACATACATTTCCTGAGACACCAAATCAACCGCTGCAGGGCTACATGTCATCACCCTTTGTTTGAAAGCACAAGGTATTATGACTGAGCCTAGTATATGTATATTGTCAAATGCCTGTAAATTGGTGTTATTACCCTTTTTTAACCTTGTAAAAAGAAACAGTTTTAGCAGAATCAACACAATAAAAACAACACAAAGGTTCATCCTAAAAATTTTTTTATAGAGCCTTACAGGCACACAGCAGGGCATTTTGCTCTGTCCCTGAGATGAGATATTCTGAGAACACTGTTTGATACAGCAAACAATGATCAATGCTAGCAGCTCTGCAACACACCACATAGCAGAACGATATGCTTTCCTCACTGTGTGTTGGCTGAAAATATAAATAGGTACACCTGTAAGTTATTTTAACACATATTATAGGAAGTATTGTGCAGAAAACCTCCTTTTTTCATGATTTAAAACAAATTTTCTACAGAAAGTCGAGCCCTATTCTAATATTATTGATTGGGTTTGACATCGGTACTTAAATGCCCTGTGTGCCATTAGTTATGATTAAAGGTAAGACAGCACAAGAATAAGTGAATCCTGAGGTTGATTTTTTCTTTTCTTATCAAGAAAATAGGCGCTTTTGGACTGGAGGAACTTTTTCATAGTTCTAACAACTGTTGGAAGAACTACCCCCTTTTTACTGTGCAGGAACTGGGAACGATTGTTCGGGGTAGGTACACTCTAGGGTGTAGTGGGGATTTTTTTAGTGGGGGGGGACACTATTTTAATAACATCGTCACAGAGAATGCTGCGCGCTGACATATGCTTCAGTCATAAACCACACACGAATCATCCCAGTTCATCGCAAAGGATCCGCAAATTTATTCTACACCAAACGCATACAGTCAGGTATGTGCAATTTTATAATTACAGGCCGCAGTAGCTCCAAGTCAGAGGGGGAGTCAAATCATTGTCACTACTTATATTCAACATCACTGGTTTACTTAGTCATTTCGATTGGGCTACACAGTATAGGCCTAATTAAGTTTGAAGTTGAGATTGTAATCCATAAAACACATCAAGCACAGCAGGCTGTGCCTAAAAAAAGTCACCAGTGTTATTCACCATTGATGTTTTTATTTCGACCACAGGACGTCCTGCTCAAAAAAGTCAAAGAAATCGCCACACTGAGTCAGGAAGAGAATCCTTGAGAGATTTGGTTGAAGGTCTCATTCTCATGTCTTCAGCTGAGCGATGGTATCTCAGCCAACTTGTCACTTAGCCCGTTGGATCCCATTGGTTTAGAGGTGGCCTGTGTAGTTTGATGAACATCAAGGCGGATACCCGTGCAGTCAGTAACTTCGTGCGGATCGGGGTGACAATTAGATTCATCTGGCTGAATCCCCTTTAGCACTCCGCAGTGCTACATGGGATGAGTTTGGTGCAATTCATTAAATGCCTGAGCTCATCAGGTGTAGCATCCCCATTGCTCATGATAAAGTCTCTGAATCCATTAATTGCACTAAAAGTTGTGTAGCCTGAATCTTTTACAGAGTTCACTTATTTCCACCTCTCCAAAACCGGGTACTGGTGCTGGTGGCCAGTTGTCGCGTTCCAGGACTTTCAGTTGTGCAATCAAATGGACATACTCCCGACTTGGCCTGCGACGTCGCTGCTGGCCGTGATGCAGTGGTGAACATTTGATGGTTCAGATTATTGCTTAGACTTCTAATAAACTGTTGACGATTGACGGAAACTATTTTTGAGTTATCTGTTAGCACAACTGTGCCAAACTTGCCTGCTGATATTGCCATTTCAGCTGCAAGGACTTTGGTTCCTGGTCGGTTTCCCAGTCCATCAATGAACCGAATGCTAAATCTGATCAGTTTGTCTGTACAGGCTACTGACGTTGTGCGTTTTTGTAAGCATTCTGATAGCAGGGCTAGCTTGTTTAGTGTGTCATACATGAGTGCTAAATCTAACACGAACTGCTTTGAAGTCAGCTGCCTTAACAGACCGTCATACAGTTTCCTATCGGAGGTCAATCGTTTCTCATCTGTCTTCGCAAAGTCCAAGTCTTTTGAGCACACAGTGACTCAAAATTATTCCAAACAGCAGACACTGCGAAAGAACTGGCCACCCATCTTGTGCTCAACACACAGTCGATTTTTCTCACTTGTTGCAACTCGACAGCACACTCTGTCAGTTCTCGTTGATTTTGGGAAGATCTGCTGTACAGTGTATAATTTGTCCATAAATGCCTGAAAATGGTTAACACCACTGACGTCAGACACAGCGTCACCCACAGCGAGCTCCAGTCGGTGATTTAGGCAATGCCAGGTCAAGATATTAGGATACTGTTCAGACAGTTGTTTAGCTATGCCAGATTTTCACCCCAACATGATGCTTGCACCATCACTTGCAAATGAAACCAAGTGCTTCTTCAAGTATGTGTCATCGAAGCCGTGTGCACTGAGGCATTTCAACAAATGTTCTATAATTGTGTTGGCTCTTTGGTTCGTAAGTTCAATAAACTCTAGAAATATAAAATGCGGGTCACAGCTCTTTGCTTTTTCACATTTCAGGTACACAATCAGTGTAGTTTTTTATGTCCCAGGTTTGTTGATTCGTCTATAAGAATTGAAATTTTACCTTCTATGGCTTGGATTCTTGGGCAGATTTTTTTACGCA
Organism: Lampris incognitus; assembly: GCF_029633865.1. Taxonomy (NCBI): domain Eukaryota; kingdom Metazoa; phylum Chordata; class Actinopteri; order Lampriformes; family Lampridae; genus Lampris; species Lampris incognitus. The sequence goes on along the minus strand of NC_079213.1, from coordinate 73,631,440 downwards.
TCTCTGAACCTATGTGGTCTGTAATCTGTGCTGTGTTTTATCTGGAGTGTAAACCGATGCCAATGCCAATCCCATTTTTGCATTGTAACTCCAGTAATCCATAATTATCAGAAAATGGCCTGTTGTTACATGCTAAATAGTAAACAGAACAGAATACTGCACATGTAGCCTTCAGGTACGATGCGTTCATATTATCACATACTTTCTCCAGGGTCTGTTTTTTGGCATTCTCATGTATACGTTCAGCAGCAATGTGGCTATTGGACTCTTTATGTTTAATTATCTTTTTTCTCCGCGAAGTCAAAATTGTGCTCTTATCCTTTCCGCTGTGCATTACAGTGTAGTGACGCCATTCATCCTCCATTCGGGAACCCATTGATTTGAACACTGATAGATCAGCAACGGATGAACAGAGCTTGCACCCCAGTTTCCCATCCTTACAGTTAATCCAGGGGTATGCCTCCTTCTTTTTGGTCCACATCTCCTCTGTCTATACTGTGAATGGTGAGCTTCCCACCACCACCCCTGTGCTAACGTTAGCAATCGCAGAGGGGGTTGCTCGACTGTTGGTGGTGCTGGATCAGTTGCACTTCATTCAACTCCTTTGGATAACCATGACCTGGATGAACGAGAACATTCAAAGACATAAACAAGTAAGGCGTAGATGCCGACTAATGCCTCTGTAACTGCAAGTCAATCCCCGTTTCTTGTTCTACCAAAATTAGACAAGATAGCTTTGCCTCTCTTTGGCTCATTCATTGGCATGTGTGCGTCATAATGCTGTTGTATTCATCAGAATATACTTGCTAAATATTTTGTTCTTTTGCCAGCAGTCCCATCATGGTAGCCTGCATTATATTCTTAAACATAATAGGTACATCCTCAACCTTACCATACAACCTCTTTGTACTCACTTTGGTCCAGCTGTTACTAGGCAACGTCTTTTTTTTTTAATCTAGTGCATTTACAAGCAACTTCTGCAGTAATTGCACTATTATTGTTTTTGAGGAATCCCATACCTTATGATTAAGCGACAGTGACTCTCGAATAGGATTGTCTTTGGTTCTGTTTGTTTTGGTTCTGGTTAGGTAGTTGACTTTAATTGCTCAGACCACTACCCTTATGGAAGCCAGCTATATTGACTGATTTTCTTCAACTGAGGGACTGTAGCAAAGGGAAATGACATTGTGAAAGCCAGAGGTCTCACCTGAGGGGTGAAGTATAGTGGCGTTATGGTAGCTGTTGTTACAGTGAAGCCATCATGTATCGCTGTGCTGCATAAATGGTACAGTTTGCATCCACTGAGTGCATAGAAAACCTAATCATATGTTGTAATAATGTATCTCAAGGATAGCTATCAGAGCTTGCAAAGAACATGTTTTTGTTATGTTTTTTTCCCCTTACATTCATCCATTATTCAGTGTTGGGTTATTTGCATAATACCTCTGTTTAAAATACAAGAGTAATCACTTCTGTTCTTTCCTTTCAGTGTTGCATTTCAAGACAGAAAGGCCATTTTCATTTTCTTCTGAGAACAACAGTCAGTTTTGTTATAAGAATTTCTGCTCATCTCCAGATTGGTAGAATGATTGTCCGATAACCTGACTTCTCTTCCTCGGCTGTATATTATTGTTCCCATGCAAATTCTATGCCCTAACACTAGCCTCCCTGTCTGTGTTCCATCCACAGTTTCCTGCCCTCTCATAAGCCATTGTTGCTGTTGCCCCACTTTCACTGGGTTGAGTTAATCACCTCTCTTTTAACTGTTTAAACGAGCCCCATGTGGTACACTCCAGCACAGACTTGAACTTCCAGTCATTCTGTCTGGCACATTTTCTGCCTGCAGACTGAATTTTACTCTGCATTTATTTATGTTGATTTTGATATAACAGTCTCTTCTCTATTCTGATTGACAGGCATTTTTCCAGGGGAAACTGAAGATCACAGGGAACATGGGACTGGCCATGAAGCTTCAGAACCTGCAGCTGCAGCCGGGCAAGGCCAAGCTATAGATGAGAGATAGGCTTTACCGTAAGAAGAGGTTGTCTCTATGTACGAAACAGGGATTCTAAGTTCCTACACTGCAGAGTTGGAATTATAAGACTATAATTCTATAACTATAAGATAGATCCACAGTTTCAGATAGGTGTTTGGCTGCTTTACACCAAACCCCTCTTCATCAATCCATATTGTGGCAAGAAAGAGGGCTTTGCCATCCTGGGGAGGCAGTTAACACTACTAATATGACTGTGGGAAGCAGGATAGATGGATGGATAAACACTTCTCTTCTCAAGTACTCCTCTCTTGCAATTTCTTATAATCATGAGATGCACTAGAGCAGAGAAGGGTGTTTCCTTTTTTTTTATCCTAAATCTGTGATTTGTTATGACCCCAACAATATCTTTGAATTGTTCTTAATATGCCCATGTGATTATATTTTGACCGTTCTAAATATAGCAGATTTCCCAGTGTCCACTGCAAAAGTCTATGCCTGGTGAATCATGTCTTTTATGGTTTTAACGTACAGGTTGTCAGCAGCCATTTTCCACAATCATGTAGATGATAAAATAGTGCCAGTCAAGTGCCTCGTCTCAGATTTGCAGATTTCTCCATTATGAGCCAAGGAACCACATCGTTGTGGATACGTCTTCATTGTGACCTTTGATAAGTGGATGGGACTTGTTGTGCCATCAATGTGGTAATTCTAAAAATATTCTAAATAAACTTTTTTTTTTTTGTTATACATTCTGGTTGAATTGATATGGAATTTTTTTTTTTAACAGTGCGACTGTTTACTGTTAACCAGGGACCATTCCAGAACTTTGTCACAACATCTGGCATTGTTTTGTATTTCTAATATTTGAAAAAATAACCCAATAAAGAAATAAAACAAAAACGCCTTATCCAATAGAAGTATTTGTATATGCCCCCTCTACAAAAATGTCACTCTTTTGAGTTTTTTTGTCTTCTACTCAATCTTAAAAACCTAAAACTAAGGTAACATGCACTGGAAAAAAACAAACGAAACTGACCCAAGCCGTCAGTGGGTTAATTCACCTGTTTTATTCTGTAAGGTTGCTCTCATTCATAGGCTGCTCTCAAGTGTTGACCAAGGTAATCTTTTCAATGCCACATAAAACTGGATCTGCGATAGGAAGTCCGGGTAGCGTAGTGGTCTATTCTGTTGCCTACCAACATGGGGATCGCGGGTTCGAAGCCCCGTGTTACCTCCGGCTTGGTCGGGCATCCCTACAGACACAATGGGCCGTGTCTGCGGGTGGGAAGCCGGATGTGGGTATGTGTCCTGGTTGCTGCACTAGCGCCTCCTCTGGTCGGTCGGGGCGCCTGTTCAGGGGGGAGGGGGAACTAGGGGGAATAGCGTGATCTTCCCACGCGCTACGTCCCCCTGGTGAAACTCCTCACTGTCAGGTGAAAAAAAGCGGCTGGCGATTCCACATGTATCACAGGAGGCATGTGGTAGTCTTTAGCCCTCCCTGGCTCGGCAGAGGGGGTGAAGCAGCAACCGGGACGGCTCGAAAGAGTGGGGTAATGGGCCAAGTACAACTGGAGAGAAAAAAAAAGGGGGGGTGACAATCTGCAATAAAGCATCTGCACATTACAGTAAATTTAAAGGTGAATGTGATCAAAAGGAAACACAGACCAAAGGGTCCCAAACGAGACCCTCCATGTTTTTCAAGTGTGATCTTTGTCAACATTGCAGGGAGTAGATGGTAACATCGGAGTATCTCGAAACCTGACACTGCCATGTTTCCTTGTCACCAAACGTTCTCCTTTTTCAGCCACTCGGGTCGATATGGCCCTTAAAACGCAGCACAATCTAGCAACATCTACAAGACGATTTCACGACCAGATGCTTTCCATCATGAGTTTGATTTGTGTTTTTTGTCCTCTGTGATGTCACATTTTTTTAGTCTCAACTCTGGCACTACTTTGATGTCAGGGAGGAGTGTATGTTCCCTGTTTGGAGGACCCTCTGCTTGCCAACATGGCAGTGACCTGGTTCCAGACTGCCACGCTGTAGTTTTTCCTTTGTAAATGGAAGAGTGTGGCAAAAACGCAAATCTGTTAACAAGCTCTGACCCAGATTCCATTGCACTATTGGCTGTTCTCTTCTGGTTCTTTCTCTGGATCCAAATCTACGGCCACAGAGGAGCCATTTAATAGGTAACTGGGGGATTGCTATAAACATATAAGATTTCCCTTGTTTAAAGTTTTTCTCTTTGCAAGTTTGCAAAAGAACATTTTAGGTTTCATGTTTTAAATGTACTCCAAACAAGACTATTAATCAAGTTCTGTAAAGTGACATTTGCATGAACTGTTCTTTTAATCACAGTAATGTTTACGAAAAGGTGATAATCACTGTAATTTTATTGTGGCCCCTCACTCAAAGACCAAAATGCTTCTGAAATCCCTCTTCATCTAAAATTCAAATCTCAACAGCCTTTAACACTAAACTAAAATTGTCAATTGTGGCGTAGGTGGCTGAGAGAAAGCGCTAAAACAAATAATGACACTCTAGCTAATTTGCTCAGTCCTCATTAAAGGCACTTAAAATTAGCAGGAAATTACACAAATGGGTTCCCACTTCATGAGGGTCTGCTTTTTTTTTTACTTGCGCAGAGAAGTCAATGTCCTCAGAGGTTCATGTTAACAGGGCTTAGATGATCATTTACATCTACGCCATCTGTGGAAAACATAATGAATGTTCAAATAACAGACCCACGAAGCGGATCAACACCAGCCCGTCAGTCTACCTTGGTCAGTAGACCTGTAATGCTGAAAGCCTCAGTTGTTTTGGCATTGTTGTATAGTCTACGAAACGATTTTGAAACTCGCAAATTACAATTCTGTTGCTGAGTTCAGAAGCGTTATCCAGGTTATGTAAGACGAATCTGAGGGAAAATGTTGATGACTACGTTGACTAAGTTGTTTGAATAGATTCCACTGAAGCAGCGGAAACTGCTATTCTAAACAGTCAGCAATGAGCAGAGCGGCTCTAAGGGAGAGAAAACAGCTGGCCTGACACACTTTGTTGAGCAACATCATTTCACATCTAAGAAGAGATTAACAGCTCCTACCTTTGGTGTCTTATCAGTCCACAAGTTGCAGCTTTGCAGGCACATGATCAGTAAGACTACTACAGACTCAAGAGCCACACAGGGTTCAGTATCGCTCCCATTCCAGCTCTGTGCTATGCCTGTTCAAACCCTTTGAGAGAGCTTTTGATAGTCTCAGAAAAATATACCCCTATCAAATGTCCACTGAAATAACTTGAAAATTGACATGTGTTGGTTGTATGACTTTATAAAGGCCATTTATGTGGGGAAGAAGAGCCACTTTCTTTTGTCATACCATGTGACAGGATTATCAAAGACCCCAGCCCCCCCAACTATGGACTGTTCCAGCTACTACCGTCAGGCAAGTGGTACCACAGCCTCATAGCCCGGACCAGTAGGCTCCGGAACAGCTTTTTCCACCAAGCAACCAGGCTTTTGAACAAAGAACATTAAAGACACTCAGCCTGGTGCCGGACTGACTGGTACTGACCTATGGTCTTCAGCGGATCATCAGTTTACACATAACACACACACACACACACACACACACACACACACACACACACACAGATGTAGCTTGGCTTACACAAACACACACAAATATACAAACAACTACACACATATATGTACATTTATTAAGGCTGGGCCTACACACACACACACCACCTTACATACACTATTATTATTATTACTGCTTTTTTGTTGTTTTGTCATTATTTTATTACTATTGCTGCTGCAGTGTTGAGGAGCCAAAACACAAGAATTTTACTCTCTTGTACTTGTATAATGAGACGTAACAAATAAAGAACCTTGACTGTTGATCTTAACATGGAAAAAATCTGAATTTTTCCAGTGTCACCTTAGGCGAGCAGACCTAATAGGTACATTGCAAAAAAATACCTTTGTCGGTTATACAATCTAATTTTGAGACTTACAAGTGTACTTTTCTAAAAAAATAAAACTTTGTTGATGGGCAAGGTACCGTCTCTTTATCCACCTTTTTTCTCTGAGGCTGTGCATTGTGTGCAGGATTGATGCAGATGATAGCGACTATTATTTCCATCATAACATGGAGTAATTGTATGAGTTTCGAAGGGGTAGTATCACAATTACCAGATTGTATAGAGAGTAATTTGAACGGTAAATCCATGGGTATAAATTAGGATTGCCATAATGAGGGGGCGTCCGGGTAGCGTGGCGGTCTATTCCATTGTCTACCAACATGGGGATCACCAGTTCGAATCCCCATGTTACCTCCGACTTGGTCGGGCGTCCCTACAGACACAATTGGCCATGTCTGTGGGTGGGAAGCCGGATGTGGGTATGTGTCCTGGTCGCTGCACTAGCGCCTCCTCTGGTCAGTCGGGACGCCTGTTGGGGGAGGGGGGGATAGCGTGATCCTTCCATGCGCTACATCCCCCTGGTGAAACTCCTCAAGCGGCTGGCGACTCCACATGCATCGGAGGAGGCATGTGGTAGTCTGCAGCCCTCCCCGCATCGGCAGAGGGGGGTGGAGCAGTGACCGGGACGGCTTGGAGATTGGGGTAATTGGCCCAATGCAATTGGGGAGGGAAAAAAAAGAAAAGAAAAATATAGATGGATTTCCCATTTTCAAATATTATATGAATATGTTTCCATAAAGAAAGAAACAAAAGCATTCACTGTTTCTCAGACACAAGCTCACAGAGCACTTTATCAGGAACATCTGTACACCTACTTATTCATGCAATTATCTAATCAGCCAACCATGTGGCAGCAGCGCATTAAATAAAATCATGCCGATACGGGTCAGGTGCTTCTGTTAATGTTCACACGTCAACCATCACAATGGGGGAAAAAATGTGATCTCGGTGATTTCGAAAACAGCATGACTGTTGGTGTCAGTTGAGCTGGCTTGAGTACTTCTGCAACTGCTGCTCTCCTGGGATTTTCATGTACAACAGTCTCTGGAGTTTACTCAGAAAGGTGTGGAGAAAAAAAAATCCAGTGAAAGGCTGTTACGCCTTGTTAATGAGAGGTCAACGGAGGACAGCTGACAGAAGGGCTACGGTAACTCCGATAACCACTCTGTACAATGGTGGTGTGCAGAAAAGCATCTCAGAATGCACAACACATAGAACCTTGAGGCGGATGGGTCACAACAGCAGAAGACCACGCAGAGTTCCACTTCTGTCAGCCAAGAACAGAAAGCTGAGGTTGCAGTGGGCACAGGCTCACCAAAACTGGACAGGTGAAGACTGGAAAAATGTAGCCTGGTCCGACGAATCTTGATTTCTGCTGAGGCACACAAATGGTTGAGTCAGAATTTGGCACCAACAGCATGAAACCATGGGCCCAACCTGCATTGTGTCAGCAGTCCAGGCTGGTAGCGGTGGTGTAATGGTTGTGTAGACTGTTCTCTTGGTACACTTTGGGCCCATTAACACCAATCAATCATTGATTGAATGGCACAGCCTATTTGAGTATTGTTGCTGACCATGTGCATCCATCCCTTCATGGCCACAATTTAGCTGCCCATCTTCTAATGGCTACTTCCACCAAGATAATCCAACATGTCACAAAACAAAAGTCGTCTCAAACTGGTTTCATGGACATGATGAGTTCAGTGTTCTTCAGTGACCTTCCCAGTTACCGGATCTGAATCCAGTGGGACACCTTTGGGATGTGGTGGAACGGGAGATTCGCAGCATGAATGTGCAGCTGACGAATTTGCAGAAATTGCACGATGCAATCATTTCAAAATAGACCGGAATCTCAAAGGAACATTTCCAACATCTTGTGGAATCCATGCCATGAAGAATTGAGGCGACTCTCTTTTTATATATGTTTTTCTGATTTATTTGACAACGACAGGAAGGCGGGAGAGAAGGGGGGGATGGCATACAGCAAAGAGCCCGGGCTGGATTCGAACCCAGGCTGCTGCGGTAAGGACTCAGCCTTGATACATAGCATGCGCTCTACCAGGTGAGTCACCGGGGCGGAACTGAGACTGTTTTGAGAGCAAAAGTAGGCTCTACCCACTATTAGTATAGCGTTCCTAATAAAGTGCTTAATGAGTGTGGACTGATGAAAGTTTTAGCACCCGTGAGCTGGAGTGTCAGCATGTGGCTGAGCGGCTTGTATTGTTGCCCTCCTGAGGGTCATGGGTTTGGTTTCCTCCTACAGTCCAAAGAGAGAGATGTCAGGTAATTGGAAGACTCTAAATTGTACATAGGTGTGTGTGTGTGTGTGTGTGTGTGTGTGTGTGTGTGTGTGTGTGTGTGTGTGTGTGTGTGTGTGTGTGTGTGTGTGTTTAGTCTACATAAAATACACTAGTCCAAAACATTCATATTTTGTCTCAGGTGCTCATGGAACAACTACTGTACATTGTGATGTGTTTTTACCTCTTTATTGAGATGAAAAATACATCCTTACAAAAAAAACAAAACAAAAAGATAAAATAGCTTATACAACCAATCTAGTTGCATAAAAAAGAATGGGCTTGGGATCAGTCAGTGTTACTATTGGAGCCCACATCCATTTCTTCAGATCAAGCATTGCATAAACTGTCCCAAATCATATCCACGTTCCTCAGAAAGGAGAGGTAAAAAAAAGAAAAAAGTAATAACTTTTGGATCAATCCAGAATGTGTCTATGTGTGTCCTGTGGTGGCCTGGCGCCCTGTCCAGGATGTCTACCAGCCTTGTATCCAGTGCCTGCTGGGATTTGCTCCAGATCCCCGTGACTCTAATTTGGATTAAGTGGGTAAAGAGAAGGAATGAATGCACGTAAAATGTGGCTGAGACTCAGATTAAAGTTCAAAGTTCATATCATGTGCAATAATAGAAATAAAACAAGAATTAATGGCTGTAGATTGACGGTGATATCTTTCTAGCAAACACCAACGGTTAAAGAACCCAAACTTCTTGTTGTAGCCGTGTATGTCAACATCCTGTTAAGGTTGCACAAGTTGACATAGTGACTTGTGTGCTTTTTGAGCTTTTCGGGAATTTGCATTTTAACGATGGCATACTGTAAGTGCAAAATGCTTACCCTTGTGAGAGGTAAGGGACCTTCACAAACGTGTGACATATTAGATCACATCCTGCTGCTCATTTTTGGCAGACACGTCTCTGACTCCTTCCTCTCTTATTGAAATATTTATGAAACCTCATCTGGTCTTTTCAAGAATGCAAGTTTTGAAACATGCAAGTGCTAACACACACACACACACACACACACACACACACACACACACACACACCGACTCACACCATTTTTCACAGTGGAACGAAGAATCACTTTCACAAACAAGACCTGAAACCAGTTCTACTTTTATACCTCCTGTGCAAAAATAACTTTAGGTTTCTTTCAATTCCTCCATTTTTTAACGGAGGAAAAAAAAAACTACGTGATAGACTTTTCAATAAACTGTGTAAGCTTCTTCTTTTTTTTTTTTTTCACGCGCAACCTCTATTTCTTTTTTTCTTTCTCGTGGCTGCCAAATACATATAATCTCAATTGAATCATGTGGGATTGGAAGGGATTTTGTTGAAAGCAGAGGAACATTTTCCACCAATTTTTTTTTCTTGGTCTTTCTCTCAAAAACCTAACAAAGGAAATAAAGTAATCACAACATGAAATTAGTGTAGTTCTATGCTGAGTCTGGAAAGACCTGTAACACCATGGAAAAAAACAGCAATACCCGGAAAAAAAAAAAAGAAAAAATATGAGGAAAAGAATTTGGTCTTTTGGCTCTCATTCAGGACAGAGCTTTCTCTCTCACTCGCTCCCTTCCTTCTCTCTCTGCCTGTCCTTCTTTTCTCTTTCTGAACTTTCCCTCTCTCCCACTCCCACACTCTCACACATCTGGAGGGTATCTGGACTAGCTGTGACTCTGTGCTTGCTATGGGACAGACAGTGGTGGGATTGGACATCAGACCTCACCGGATTTCAGTCAACTTTGCTTGAAAGCGGTAACGTAGACCACCGTATTATTGATATGAGGTTTGCGGCACGTTCTTTGCAGACGATTCATTGTTACAGACTGAACTTGATTGGGTTTTAAATTTCATTTCCCCTTTTGCGAGACTTTTTATTTATTTATTTGTGACTTGCGCTCCAAATGCAGCACCAACTGTATTGAAAATACAGCGAGGACACGTCTTGGGATTGTTAATATGGTTGTAAACTGTGATCGCATACATTTGCTCTGCTGAACACGATGGGAGTACCACCAATAGCAAGTGTAACTCTAGACTTTCCATGTCGGCTCATCTGTTAAGGTTTTAGATTCTGATTTAAATGAGCGTAAAGTGGCTCAGAGCTTCGTTGTCCTAGTTGATGGCATTATAAACTACTTGACTCTCCATGCTATGATGCATTTGCAGTTGGCGGGGGGGGGGGCTCACACTGTGTATGTGGATAAGTGCGCAAGCTCATATTCTTTTTCCATTTGCCGTGGCTGTGTGTGTGTGTGTATGGATATTGTGTACATGTGTGTGTGCATATGTATGTATTTCTCTGTGGGTGTGCATATTTGTGGGCATGTGGTGGTGTGCGTGCATCTGTGGGTGCGCTTGCACATACCCTTGTGTTTTGTGTGTATGGCTGTGCATATACTTGCGTCTGTGTGGTTTTTTTTTTTTCTCACGGGTTTGTGTCAGACCTCTGGTAAATGTTGTGGCGAGAGGACACAGGAAAGGAAGTTCTGGTAGATGGATGGCTTTTAGAGGTTTGCCTTGAGAGATAAGTGCCTGTTTGGAACATTCCATCAACACTGGCATGGACGATAAGAAAGCTTTTTCCTGACTTTACCAGAAAACACTTTTGTCCCTCACCCTGTCCGTCAGTCGTGAAAGATTTGATTCAGCAGTATTGCGTTTTGACCTTTACATGTTTTTTTTTCTTCCTGTCTTTATAAAAATTACTATTCATTTGTTTAAACACATTTGGAATACTTTTAAAGTGCTGTGGTTTGAGTGCATGTGCACTAGCTTCGTGAAGTTCCTTCCAAGATGTGCCTCGTTATGTTTTTGATTTTCCAGGTAAAATTACAGCAACTAATAGAGCCCACAGAAACAGTAAATCTCAAATATGACGTGTTTATGTGAAATTACCATCGGGTTACTTTTTTCCTTGAAGCTTGTAGATGAATTATAGACCATGAATTGACTATTTAAAACAGATCCGAATTCAAATCGTCGATTAAATTGGAACGTGCTTGAACATGCTGGTTTTTTAACCTGACAAGTTACGGGGTTAAGTATCTGTAACATGGTTATAGCATTATGCGCTGCTTTTTTGTAGTTTACCTTTTATAATAAAATTACAGTTGCTTTGTGGAATCAGATTACTGTAATCATATTTTGTGTGTGTGTGTGTGTGTGTGTGTGTGTGTGTGTGTGTGTGTGTGTGTGTGTGTGTGTGTGTAGCATTGTGATTATGTGTTGATGGGGAAACACATTCTTCTTTGATGGATATTTCTCTGAATAATTGTTTGCAGTTGGTGGGAGGCTGATTGGCTTGATGCAAACGGCTGAATCTTTAATTCAGTCCAGCAAATTTTGTTGTCATGGTGTGTAAACAATAGGGACAACTCATCACCATATAACACATTGATATGCAAAATAAGGCTAAAAAATTTGCAGATAGCTTAGTGAGGCAGCAGGGCTACGTAGCATGTTATCTTGCAGATACTGCAACTGAAGAGATGGAAAGGAACTGAAATGAATGAAAAGGAAATTAACTGTAGGAATTAAAAGAGAACAGAAGTGTGACACCCTGTATTATCCTAATGAGTAAAACCTTGATAAGTAAATGCATTGTAACGGTGTTTTGGTTGCTTTATTTTAGCAGCCATAACATGCTCTAAATGTGGATTGATATTTCAACTCTGCTTTCTTGTCTCAGAACTTGTACAACAGGAGCACTGAATGCTGGATATGGCTTTTCCCAAGCATTCCATCATGCAGACCATGGTTGTGCTGCTCTTGGCTTGGGCCTTGGTGCATTGCCAAGCCCCTCTACAACCAGGGGAAGAGGAGGAGGAGGAGGAGCCGATAGAGAAGAAGGCAAAAGTGGTGGCAAAACCCGACGTGATTATCTGTCCGCCAGAGTGCAGCTGCACGGTGGAAGGGGCTGTGGACTGTGCTGGAGTTGACCTCACCAAGTTCCCCAGCAAACTGTCTGAGAACACCCGCCAGCTCTCTCTACAGGTCTCTCTCTCTCTCTCTGTCTCTCTCTCTCCCGCTGTCTCGCTCTCTCAAAGATAAGACAGCAAATACATCTACATACATATTGCCTTTCTGATTATGCAGATGTGAAGAAAATGTTAGAGGCGAGTCACATCCCTTCAGAATATAAAAATAATTGCTGACATTGTGAAGTGCACATTTGTTTTTCTGATCAAGTATCCACCTCATTTTAAACCTATATCATTGTTATGTCTCCTCGTGGCAGAACAACCAAATTCAGGAAGTAACGGTGGAACACCTCTCCTATCTGCACCAGCTGGAGACTCTCAATCTTCAGAACAACTGGCTCACCACTCACGGTAAACCCAGAGACCTGTTTTCTGCAAGGCTGTTCCTTGTTAGCCAACAATGATACTGAAATTCAGTTCGAGTCTGCTCCCCTGTGTCGTATAGAGTAGTTGCCTATCAACTCAAGCCCCCCCCACACACACACACACAAGTCAACCAGCTACAATGTAAGGTCTGTTTAGCAGATACTTGTGCAGCTGGGTTCTTCTGGACTGTCCAGGTTGATCCACCCACGAGGAACACTTTCATATGTCCTGCTTGTTTCATTGAAACTAAATCTTCCTGGTTTAGACTCATGATAATTGATACATTAGTGTTGTTAGTCACTTTAGAAAAGGGTTTCTGTCTCTTTTTCAGGTCTGGAAGATGAAGGATTTGAAGTGCTTGAACTGCTGGCTTATTTGTACTTGGCAAATAATAAAGTGAGTCATACACAAAACTTTTAAGTATCACTACTATGTTGTCTGAAGGTTTATGTTAATGGAGACAATTGTTTGCGAAACATTTGAAAACAGCATTTGTCTGATTGTAGGACATTTCAGCCATTTGTCCTGTCTTGACCTTTCTCATTTTGTCTGGTCGTCTTCTGTTCTGTTCTCTTCTCTTCTACTGCACCATCTGCCTCATATTTGACAGAAGGAAGTGGCACTGAATTACAGTATCAACTCTCCTATCACACGCTGTGTAAAAGCTTATGCTTATAATCATTTCCAGTATGTCTGTGCCAGCTGGTTACCGCAAAGATGTTACTGGCATGTAGACATTTTTGGAGAGGGTGAGAGAGAGAGAGAGAGAGAGAGAGAGACGCACACACACAGAGTGAGAGAGAGAGAGGGCGTGAGAGAGAGCGAGAGAGGGAGATGCATACACAGAGTGAGAGAGGGAGAGAGAGAGAGAGAGAGAGAGAAAGAGAGAGACACACAGAGAGAGCGAGAGAGAGGGAGCGAGAGAGTGAGAGCGAGCGAGAGAGAGAGAGAGGGAGACGCACACAGAGAGAGGGAGAGAGAGAGACGCACACACACAGTGAGAGAGAGGGGGAGCGAGAGAGAGACAGTGAGAGAGAGAGAGTGAGAGAGAGATGCACACACACAAGAGTGTGTGAGAGAGAGAGAAATAAACAGATTGGTCTGTGACTTAACAGGGATGAATAGGCACAGGGGTTGCAGAAAGAATAGTCAATTTTAAGTGCTCGCTAAGCCTCAAAGACACTCATGTTGGTTTAATCCATAAACCATGTTATAAAGGAGAAAGCTCTAAAGCCATATGAACGCTAAAATTTAATCTCACTAGCATCCCACTAGAGTTCTACATTCCCTGCCATTTTGCAAAATACATTGTTCATTCAGGAAGGAGTGACTAATTGAGCGAAACCCTCTTTTAGATGAGGGGCTGTACAACAACCTGCCATATGGCTTTTCCACGACTCCCATTTGGCAAAACTAGTTTATGACTTTATCTGTATCAAAGACATGCGTGTGAGGGTTAATACTCCTGTCTGTGCCCCGGACCGAGGCAATAGGAGAGAAGAACTGGAGGTGGTCACGGGGGCTGCACGACAGCTGCCCACTGCTGCTAGCTACACAGCTAGGATGGGTTAAATGCAGAGGATGAATTTCTCCAAGGGGATTAATAAAAGTATATCTGTATTGATACTGCTTATGTTACTCCACTTCAGCAAAGCACACCAGCTGTGTTAAAGGAAATGATCCATATTTGAAGGTGAAATACGAGGCACTCTGCAAAATGAATGAAAAAAATAAATAAAATAAAGACTTTGTTGTAACATGTGATTTCTGATGTTTTCTCTGCATGCAGCTCACATCAGCACCCAAACACCTGCCACCCTCTTTGGTCAGTGCTGATTTTGCTGCTAATCAGCTTACAAAGATCTACCCATACACGTTTGGCCAGAAACCCGCACTAAAGTAAGAATATATGTATGTGTGTGGGTGCATGTGTTCAAGTGTGTGTTCCATGCAAAGTATTTTCATTTCACCAAAGCATGTCCTCTTGCTCACGTCTTTATTCTCCCATCTTTATTTCTTAGATCTGTCTATCTCCACAACAACAAGCTGACAGATGCAGGGCTCCCAGAACAGATGTTCAATGGCTCTAACAACTTGGAGATCCTCATCATGTCCAGTAACTTTCTGCGCCTCGTCCCCAGGAACCTTCCCTCCACCCTCCATCGTCTCCATCTGAAGGTAATGACCACACGTGATCCACTCAGATCCAGACACACAAAGACACCAAACTTTTATCTGGCAACAAGCTTTTACTTTTCTTTTCTTTCCCTTCTTTCTGCTCTGTTCCTGTCTTTTCCTCAACCAAAGAAATAAATTCAAAATAATTTATGGTCTGTAATAGGAGTTTGGTGTTGTCAACAACAGCTCTGGCCATATATGAGGATGCTGCTGCTGATGAAGATGACGATTACATGTGCTGATTGCCTCCTTTTTACTTATTTCACAGAGTAACAAGCTGGAGAAAATACCCGCAGGGGCCTTTGACAATTTGCCGAACCTCAGAGAGCTGTACTTGCAGGACAACCTCCTGAGTAATGAGGGCATGGACAACGAGACCTTCAGGTAGAACAAATTATTACAGAATTAAGAAGTAGCAGAAAGGCACAGCCCAGCATATTGTCACTGAATTTTTTGGCATTGTCAGAAATTAAACAGCAGCCACTGCTGCTGTACTGCTTATATGGCTTTTGCGTGACCACCTCCATCCTACCTGCCACCTGTTTGGATCTGCTTCTATGTGTTGTATGGGGGACTTGAGCTGGGATCTGGGATTTGTGTGATTTTTTGTTGTTGATATAGTGTACTCTAGGCACAGTTAGTACATACAAGTAGCCTTGTCATCAAGACCACCCAAGGTGAGACTGAGTGCAGATCAGGCCATGGGGGGGGGGGGTCCAAGTCAAGTTCGAGACTGAAATTTATTGAGTCTCACTAAAGTCCAGGTCTTAAAGGTGGAGATTCAAGCTGAGGACCAATGGGGCTACAGGGAAGTTGATATTCACCTCTAATATAAATTAAAGTAACTTGAAGTCTTGTACTTGACAAATTATCACAAGTCCGCACCGTCTGGTCCAAGCCATTATGCTGTGAAGTCTGAGACAAGACCAAGACCCTCAAAATGCAGACTCGAGACCGAGTCCATACATCCGTGCTACAGCCCTGTAGACAAGCAGATCCACTCATTTACAAAGCTGACAGTCCTACTGGCATTAAAATGCAATAAAAAATTATATTTTCCAAACATGCAAGTTGTCCTGACTAAACCAGTGAAGAAACCTATTGATTCATCTGTAGCCCTGGAGCGATTTAGACTGCCTGAGAAAACTCTAAAGTAAAAGAAGAATTCATCAATTTCTTGACCTTCCCTTTGATTTTTGGCAGCCACCTGACCAGCCTGGAGTGTCTGGACTTGTCTAATAACAACCTGAGTGTGGTCCCAAAGGGTCTGCCTCGCAGTCTGGTGCTGCTGCATCTAGAGAAAAACTCCATCCGCAGCATCCCCGGAGATGCCCTTACATCGGTCCGAAATCTTGAATATCTGCTTCTCCACAACAATAAGCTCCGCTCACGCTCCATTCACCCTGCTGCCTTCCAGGTACTCTCCTTCACCCACTGTATTACATCACACCCATTAGGGTATTTTAAATGCTTGGCAGGCTTGTGGGAAACTTTTAAAAATGCAAAATGTGCACACACTTAAACTACTGAGGTGCATTTGATTTAAAAGCACCAATTGACATTTTTGACACATTTATAGTGTTTGTAAGAGATACATATATTCAAATGCAGTCAGTTACTTTAACATCTGAATCTGATCAATTAAAGCGCTCTAGACTGTTTTTTTTTAAAGCATTCAACGTTATGCATCTCGATTTTCTTTTTTCTTTAGGGCTTGAAGAACCTGCATACTCTCCACATGTACAATAACTTGCTGGAGCGGGTTCCCAGGGGCCTGCCCCGCCGTGCTAAGACCCTGATGCTTCTCCACAATGCCATCTCTGAAATTGGTCGCAACGATCTGGTCATTTTGTACACCCTGACAGAGCTCAACCTCAGTTACAACCGGCTGACCAGCTCCAAACTGCACCACGAGGCCTTCAGGAAACTGCGTGTGCTGGAAACCCTGGACCTGTCGGGCAACAGTCTTCATTCACTGCCCCCGGGCCTCCCTCGCAGCCTGCAGGTGTTGAAAATCAAGGACAACCAGCTAAACTCAATACCAGATGGTGTGTTGACGGGCATGGAGAAGCTGAAGGAGATCAACCTGAGCAACAACCGGCTGAAACTGAACTCCATCTACCAGGGAGCTTGGATGGAGCTGAGCTCACTGACCGTAAGTGTGTGGAGAAGTGCGAAACAGGCTATCTCAAGAGGTGGCATGCACATACACACATGCATAACAAAATGTGTACTCACACCCATTCGTACAAACACATTGTGTTGCTAAACACACACACACAACCTAACAGAAATTTAAACTAAAGGAAGAAACGGAAGTATCTTTCTGAATAGGCATCTTGTTGTTTCAGACACTAGACCTGTCCGGTAACCAGCTGTCCCACATCCCAACTGACCTGCCTGAGTCTCTAGAGTATCTTTACCTGCAAAGTAACCGCATCACCAGTGTCCCCGCCTCGGCGTTTGAGGGGACACCTAACATCAAAGGCATTTTCCTGCGGTAAGAAATGTACTAAACGCACACACACACACACTTTATCTGAATGAGATACGGTCAGGTTTTTAGCTCCAGTCAGCACTCCATTTATCCCCTGTAAGTGTTAGGGTAAGTTGTTTTATTTCATGGCAGGTATACGGGGGGCTATCTCTCGACCCAACACCATCTTCACCTCAGAGCTGTCCGGGAAATTTGGTGGATTCCCCCCCGCTTACATAAGTGTCATTACCATTTGGGTTGATGTGTGCTGAGGGGACGATTATGCAGTTGCCACAGAGAAATGACTACGAAGAAACTGACAGTTTGTTTGGACTGAGCTGATTACAAAGGACAGCTATGGTCGGGTAATCGTACAATTGTGCTTTCCTTCCACGGTTTGAAATCACCTTTTTATATTCTTACCAGTTGACTCAAGAGGGGACTTAAGTGGAAAGGATTTATTTTGTTTATTTCTTGTCTGTTATAAATACTTTTGGCGTTTTTATAAGCACCTCTCACAGTGTCCTGGTGTGATACTCTTCCCAGGTTAATCTAGACTCGATCCCAATGCAGCTCTACTTTGCAGAGTACAATGCAGGGCGATATCTGCCCTTACATTATTCAAGGCATGTACCAATGTTTCAGCATCAATCTTGATGCATTGATGTAGCGCTGCTAACTGATGTTTTTCTTCATTGTGGACTTGACTTTATTGTGTGGAGTGAATAAAACCAGCCAGATTATGCACGGACAAGCGCTGGTTTGGTTATTTCTCTGTTTGGTCTCTTGGTATGACCCCAGCGTCATAGTTTTACAGGCTGCGCTTGTGGGTTGTGACCCAAAACAGACTATTGTGCTCTTCATGCTGCTCTAAGCAGCTGCTGTCACATCCATTTGAAAATGTTTTTCCATCAAATCCGCCCCCCACCCACAGCTGGGAGCCTTTGGCCTGAGCCAATTTAGGGCCTCTGGAATGCATCAAGGGGGGTAGGGCAAGGGGGATTTGTGTTGTGCACTTTGACTGTGTCTGTTAGTAACTGTGCCAGCGTTCACATCTACTTTGTAGGTCAGTTATCTCTGTTTATGTTCAGAGTACGCCAGCATTGGGCATTCAGGTAGTGTAGCAGTCTATTCCGTTGCCTACCAACATGGGGCTCGGTAGTTCGAATCCCTGTGTTACCTCCAGCTTGGTCGGGTGTCCCTACAGACACACAATTGGCCGTGTCTGCGGGTGGGGAGCCGGATGTAGGTGTGTGTCCTGGTCGCTGCGCTAGCGCCTCCTCTGGTCAGTCAGGGTGCCTGTTCGGGGGGGAGGGGGAACTGGGGGAATAGCGTGATCCTCCCATGCGCCACGTCCCCATGGCGAAACTCCTCACTGTCAGGTGAAAAGAAGCGGCTAGCGACTCCACATGTATTGGAGGAGGCATGTGGTCATCCGCAGCCCTCCCCGGCTCGGCAGAGGGGGTGGAGCAGTGACTGGGATGGCTTGGAAGAGTGGGGTAATTGGCCAAGTACAATAGGGGAGAAAAAAAAAAAGGGGGGGGGGGAAATCACACAAAAAAAAGAAACCCAGCATTTGCACTAATTAAGGTAAAGATGGAGAACCAAATTCATTCAAAGTGAATGCTGATGACTATGTCTTTGATGGAGCACATAGGGAACAAGGTGGGAGCAGCTGAAAGTGAAAAAGAGGTGATGCCCAAAAGAAGGGTCACAGCGTAATGATTCCTGAAGGGGGGGGGCGGGGGTCAGATGCACCTATTGCCTAAGAACCTGCAAACTGTGAGGGTGTAGAGGAGCTCAAGCAGGAGTCGTGACAACTTTCTCTTTCGGCTACACAACGTGCACCATTTATTCCTTCCACCATTACAACAACACCAAAACCCGCGCAGCGGAAGTGTGTCACTTTAAACCCGAACCGAGGAAACAGCAGCTGTAAACTAACGTTCCTACTAGCTCAATAAGGGGAATTATGTATCCCCATAACCACTACACACGTCCCCCCAGAATTCGCCTTAATATGAAAAGTCAGTGTGGCGAGGGGGGCGGATCTCTCTGCCCCAACGGCTCCGCTGAACAGGAGCTGGGGGCTGGTTAAACGCAGGCAAAGCAGCAGAGCCCTCACAGCTGGACCGGGGAAAGGGAGGGGCTGGGGAAGCAGGGGGCGGCTCGCCGGGGGAGGGGGGCAGAGCCGGGGGGCGCCCCCGCCGTGGGGGCAGGGCAAGACCAACAGGGCAGTCTAAGTCCAGGTGAGCAGGCTTGAGGCTGTCCACAGAAACCCGCTCCAGCGTGCTGCCAACCTCCACCACAAAGTGCTTATCTCCAGTGTCCCGTACCCGAAATGGACCATCGTAGGGTGGCTGCAGGGGACCGCGGTGCGCGTCGTGACGGATGAAAACATACTCCACCGACCACAGCTCCGTGGGGACATAGGACTGAGAGCTGCCATGCTGAGAAGTGGGGACCGGTGCAAAAGCCCTGGCTTCCTCCTGCAGCGCAGTCTGTTGGCATCTGGCGGACCAGGGAGCTGTGGCGGTGGGAAGGAAATCCCCCGGGACCCGAAGTGGCTGTCCGTAGACCAGTTCGGCGGATGAGGACTGGAGGTCCTCCTTGGGAGCCGTCCTGAGCCCAAGCATGACCCAAGGCAGTTTGTCGACCCAGCAGTCGTCCTTGAGGGTAGCCCGCAATGCGGCCTTCGTCGAGCGATGGAACCTCTCGACCAATCCATTCGCCTGAGGGTGATATGCTGTGGTGCGATGGAGCCTCACCCCTAAACCCACGGCGATCTCCTCCCAAAGCGCTGACGTGAATTGCCGCCCTCTGTCCGAGGAGAGGTCAGATGGGGTGCCAAAGCGGGCGACCCAGGTTCCGATGAACGCCCGGGCAACCTCAGGCGCTGTCGTGGACGAAAGCGGGGCGGCCTCTGGCCATCGCGTGGTCCTGTCGACCATGGTGAGCGGTATGTGAAACCACGGGAGGGGGTAGGGGGTAGGGGGCCTACCAGGTCCACGTTCACGTGGTCGAACCTCCTCTCAGGTACCGTGAAAGGTATCAGGGGCGCTTTGACGTACCGGAGTACTTTGGAGCGCTGGCACTCCAACCAGGTGTCAGCCCAGTCCCTCACATCCTTTTTGAGTCCATGCCAGACAAACTTTGCCGCCACCAACCTCTGTGAAGGCTTTCTGCCAGGGTGAGACAGCCCATCGACTGTGTCAAAGACCCGTCGCCTCCAAGCAGTCGGAACGATTGGTCGGGGCTGACCCGTAGAGACGTTGCACAGGAGCGTGGCGCTGGCGTTGTCGAAAGCCACATCCTACAACTGCAGCCCTGTGTCGGCGGTCCTGCATGCCTGCACTCCTGGGTCGGTGGCCTGGTTAGCCGCCATCTGGCTGTAGTCGAGTCCCAAATGGGCGGCACCAGCGATGGCCCGGGAGAGACAGTCAGCGACCGGGTTGGACTTCCCAGCGACATGCCTCACGTTGGTGGTAAACTCTGAGATGTAGACCAACTGTCGCTGCTGGCGGGCTGACCACGGCTCTTCCACCTTGGCCATCGCGAACACCAGCGGTTTGTGATCGACGAAAGCCGTGAACTGACGGCCCTCCAGTAGGAAACGAAAGTGCCTAACAGCGAGGAAAAGGCCAAGCAGCTCACGATCAAAGGTGCTGTATTTGCGCTCTCTCAGGTTCAACTGCCGGCTGAAGAAGGCAAGCGGCTGCCACGCACCGCTCACCCACTGCTCGTAAACCGCGCTGACAGCGTAGTCCGAAGCATCCGTCGTGATGGCAATGGGCGCTCCAGACACAGGGTGTGCCAGCATCGCCGCGTCAGCCAGGGCGGCCTTCACATCCTTAAAACCTGTGTCCCTCTCTGCAGACCAGTCCACAGCGTGTTTGGGGGCTGTGCCCTTCAGAGCCTCATATAGGGGGCGGAGGAGATCGGCAGCCCGCGGGATAAACCGGTGGTAGAAGGACACCATGCCAATGAACTCCTGGAGGGACTGGGCCGTGTGTGGGTGTGGAAAGTCTGCGACGGCCTCCACCTTAGATGGAAGGGGGGCCGCCCCGCCCTTGGTGACCCGGTGGCCCAGGAAGTCGATGGTGCTCAGACCAAACTGGCATTTGGCTGGGTTAACTATCAACCCGTGCAGGCTGAGTCTCTCGAAAAGGGCTCTGAGGTGGGACAAGTGCTCGGACACGGAGGTGCTAGCGACCAGGATGTCATCCAGGTACACAAAGAGGAAAGGCAGGTCCCGCAACACTGAGTCCATGAGGCGTTGGAAGGACTGCACGGCGTTCTTAAGCCCAAACGGCATGCGCAGGAACTCGAACAGTCCGAACGGAGTTGTCACAGCCGTTTTGGGGACATCAGCGGGATGGACGGGCACCTGGTGGTATCCACGGCCGAGGTCCACCTTGAAAAAGATCACTTTCCCAGCCAGGTGGCCGGAGAAATCTTGGATGTGAGGGACTGCGTAGAGGTCCGGTGTTGTTGTGTCATTGAGCCGACGGTAGTCACCAAATGGGTGACTACCGTGGAGGGGTGAAGCCCATGGGCTGCTGGAGCGACGGATGATGCCGAGGCGCTCCATGTTCTCAAACTCTGCCTTGGCGACAGAGAGCTTGGTCGGGTCGAGGCGCCGAGCTCGGGTGTGCACCGGCGGGCCGGTGGTGACGATGTGGTGCTCAACCCCATGTTTGGTCGTAGATGACGAGAATGTGGGCTGAGTGACGTCAGGGAACTCGGAGAGAAGATGGAGAAACACGTCCTCATTGGAGAGCATGCTGGACAGCCTGACGGAGCCTGTATCGCTGAGTGCACACGCGTGTGAAGCGAAGGTGATGGCGTCAATCAGGCGTCGATTCCTGACGTCCACCAGCAGCCCATGAGCACAAAGAAAATCTGCACCGAGGAGGGGAAATGCCACGTCGGCGGTGACAAAATCCCAGCTGAACCGCTGTCCATTAAAACACATGTCAATGTGCCTCGTGCCGTACGTACGGATAGAGCTGCCGTTAGCAGCTTCCATGGGAGGGCCGTGAGCGCCCGACAGGGCGTCCACACTCGATGCAGATACGACACTCCTCTGCGCCCCAGTGTCGCATAGGAAACGCCGCCCCGAGATGGAGTCTCGCAGGAAAAATAGCCTGTTGTCCTCCACGCCGACGCCCATGGCCACTAGTGAGCGCCGGCCTTGGTGTTTCCCGACGAGCTGAAATTGCACGGGGAGGTGCACTTTTTCGCCTCGGCCCTGAACTTTGCATGGTAAAAGCACAGGCCGGGCTCCTGTCGCCGACCGGGGGTTGCCGCGGCGATCACCACGGAGTCACCAGGTGGTGGCGTGTGGAGGTGGGCAGGGGTGAGCACGGACGCGCAGTGCTGCTGTTGGCTGGCCAGGAAGAACTTGTCAGCTTCTTCAGCTAGCTTGCGGCAATCGGTAATGCTGGTGTTAGCCAAAGCGGTCCGCACCTGAGCAGGCAGTTGTCGCAGAAATAGTTGTACAAAGAGGAAATCAGGTGTGTGCGCCGGTCCCAGCAGATTCAGCAATTTGTCCATGAGCTCGGATGGCTTACTGTCACCCAAGCCTTGCAGAGAAAAGAGACGGTGGGCCCTCTCGGCGTCGGAAAGTTCAAAAATCTTCAAGAGGTGATCTTTGAGCCCCTTGTATTTGTCTGCCGCCGGAGGATTTGTAAGGAGACTCACCACTCGAGTTGCAGTCGAGCATCCGAGCGCCGATACCACGGAGTAGTATTTAGTAGCATCATCCGTTATTTTGCGGATAGCAAACTGCGCTTCCGCCTGGGCGAACCATGTCGTTGCTGATGACTCCCAGAACTCTGGCAATTTGAGCGAAACCGCGTTGATTTCGTCAACCATGTTCGTTCGAAAGATTGTCTCTGATAACTACCAAGAGACAAACGTCGGGGTCACCAGTGTAGAGGAGCTCAAGCAGGAGTCATGACAACTTTCTCTTTCGGCTACACAACGTGCACCATTTATTCCTTCCACCATTACAACAACAACAAAACCCGCGCAGCGGAAGTGTGTCACTGTAAACCCGAACCGAGGAAACAGCAGCTGTAAAGTAACGTTCCTACTAGCTCAATAAGGGGAATTATGTAGCCCCATAACCACTACAAGGGTATAGTTATCCAGGACCATAATGTGATTTTTGAATGCCATTTGTTATGTGTGAATGTTTTTTTTTGTTGCAAATTACATACTATTTAAAGTTTCACACTTTGAATCCCTGACATTTAGAATGCCAGCATTCTGTTTTGAACCTTATTCTGAACCTGCTCCTGTTTTCCCTCTAAGGTTCAACCGCCTTTCTGTTGATTCTGTGAAAGAGAGCTCTTTTGCACACCTGGTCAACTTACAGGTGCTGGACATAGGCCCGGGCAGCGAAGACCTCTCCTATCAAGAAGAGGAAACGGTGGAAAAAGACAAGTAAGAGGGGAAGGAAATGAAAGATCAAAACTAGATCACATCTACTAATGGAAATTGTCCTGGGACTGCACTTGCACAAGGAAAGAAAGAGCTTTTAAATGGATGAAGACCTGTGAATGACTGACCTAGTCATCTCCCAGGTTTGTTATGGTAATGAATGGCAGATTTTCATATTTCTGGTGCAGGATACCGGATGAAGTTTTTTTTATGTTTTTGCTTCTGGTTAAATTCAACAGTGCATATGCTTATATCTGAGCTTCCATAATTGGTTTTGACTTTTGATATGAAATATCTGTTTTCTAAGGAGCAAAGTCGACTTTACCTTCTTCAGTTCATGAATTATCTTTGCAAAAATGAATGTGAATTTTCCTAACTTTTCAGAATGCATGCGTTACGAGTCAAACATTTGACCAAAGGCAAGACTTGTTATATGTTGATCATATTGCCTGTGTCTTCCTGTGCTGTGCTTCAAGAAAGACTTCTGAAAGGCTACTTGCTCTGGCTTATGAATCAGTTTTACAAGTCTGTGAAACATTTGGTGTACTTGATCTCTTTGAAAAAATAAAAAATAAAAGAAAATGCAAATCAAACCTTTTGACACGCAGCAACAAAGTCATCGCTCTGAAACGGATTGCATTGAATGCATCTATTTTCATAATCCTAAAGTAGTTTTTTTTTAAAGTTGTAAACCTGATGCCAGCCAATGAGCTGTCCTAATGGATAGCAATTTATTTCAGAATATCAATGTGTAGAACTGTGGACTTCACTGTTATTATGCAATTCCTATGTCATGTGTTTGTGATGAAAATTATTCCAAGCATAAGAATAATTTCAACCTACCTGGAGCTTTTATCCATGCTGCTATTGCCTCACTTTAGAACAGTTTTGTTTTATAGACCAGGACAAAACTGAAAATATTTTTATATAAATATTTGAAATAAGCTGCAGATATTTTTGTATGACATCTAAGGTAAAA
>NC_079213.1:73293606-73306533 GCF_029633865.1 Lampris incognitus | reverse complement strand
ACATCACAGTATAAAAATCCCCCATACTGTGGCTCAATTAAATTACAAAAAACTTCACTGCCCCCCCAAACACACACATACACACACACGACCATTATAAATTAAAAATGAAGAACAAGTGAACCATCTTCCCTAAGTGAACCTAACCCCCACAGAGCCTTGAAAGAATCCAGATTACTGGTCAGGGTGTAGAAAGTATGCTCCATCCTCAGACGAGCCACCACCAAACCCTTCATACTCTGCACCACCTCAGTCCAGCCCTGACCTAACTTCTTATCCTTCCTGGTCTTACAGATCGATAGCTTAGCAGTTCCAAACAAAAAAACTGACTAGGACCAGAAGCAGTCTTTTTCTTACCGTGTATTTAGGCCTAAAAACAAGCAAGGGGGCAGAGAATTCCTCTCCCAAAGCTTCCACCCATTCCGATAGTACTCTAAATAAGCCCCCTAATCAAGGACAAGAGACACTAAATGTTCTATTTCTCATTGTGTACAGAAAGGACATTCCTCCCCAGTGCTTGGATCCAGGTGAGCTCTGTGTCTGTTCGTGGCTATTGCTCCATATATACACTACCGTTCAAAAGTTTGGGATCACATTGAAATGTCCATATTTTTGAAGGAAAAGCACTGTACTTTTCAATGAAGATAACTTTAAACTAGTCTTAACTTTAAAGAAATACACTCTATACATTGCTAATGTGGTAAATGACTATTCTATCTGCAAATGTCTGGTTTTTGGTGCAATATCTACATAGGTGTATAGAGGCCCATTTTAAGCAACTATCACTCCAGTGTTCTAATGGTACAATGTGTTTGCTCATTGGCTCAGAAGGCTAATTGATGATTAGAAAACCCTTGTGCAATCATGTTCACACATCTGAAAACAGTTTAGCTCGTTACAGAAGCTACAAAACTGACCTTCCTTTGAGCAGATTGAGTTTCTGGAGCATCACATTTGTGGGGTCAATTAAACGCTCAAAATGGCCAGAAAAAGAGAACTTTCATCTGAAACTCGACAGTCTATTCTTGTTCTTAGAAATGAAGGCTATTCCATGCGAGAAATTGCTAAGAAATTGAAGATTTCCTACACCGGTGTGTACTACTCCCTTCAGAGGACAGCACAAACAGGCTCTAACCAGAGTAGAAAAAGAAGTGGGAGGCCGCGTTGCACAACTGAGCAAGAAGACAAGTACATTAGAGTCTCTAGTTTGAGAAACAGACGCCTCACAGGTCCCCAACTGGCATCTTCATTAAATAGTACCCGCAAAACACCAGTGTCAACATCTACAGTGAAGAGGCGGCTGCGGGATTCTGGGCTTCAGGGCAGAGTGGCAAAGAAAAAGCCATATCTGAGACTGACCAATAAAAGAAAAAGATTAAGATGGGCAAAAGAACACAGACATTGGACAGAGGAAGACTGGAAAAAAGTGTTGTGGACGGATGAATCCAAGTTTGAGGTGTTTGGATCACAAAGAAGAACGTTTGTGAGACGCAGAACAAATGAAAAGATGCTGGAAGAATGCCTGACGCCATCTGTTAAGCATGGTGGAGGTAATGTGATGGTCTGGGGTTGCTTTGGTGCTGGTAAGGTGGGAGATTTGTACAGGGTAAAAGGGATTCTGAATAAGGAAGGCTATCACTCCATTTTGCAACGCCATGCCATACCCAGTGGACAGCGCTTGATTAGAGCCAATTTCATCCTACAACAGGACAATGACCCTAAACACACCTCCAAATTGTGCAAGAACTATTTAGAGCAGAAGCAGGCAGCTGGTATTCTATCGGTAATGGAGTGGCCAGCGCAGTCACCAGATCTGAACCCCATTGAGCTGTTGTGGGAGCAGCTTGACCGTATGGTACGCAAGAAGTGCCCATCCAACCAATCCAACTTGTGGGAGCTGCTTCTGGAAGCGTGGGGTGCAATTTCTCCAGATTACCTCAACAAATTAACAGCTAGAATGCCAAAGGTCTGCAATGCTGTAATTGCTGCAAATGGAGGATTCTTTGACGAAAGCAAAGTTTGATGTAAAAAAAATCTTATTTCAAATACAAATCATTATTTCTAACCTTGTCAATGTCTTGACTCTATTTTCTATTCATTTCACAACATATGGTGGTGAATAAGTGTGACTTTTCATGGAAAACACAAAATTGTTTGGGTGATCCCAAACTTTTGAACGGTAGTGTATAATCCTCCATTGGAGGTCAGCCACCCATTTTTCAAATGGAGGCTTATACAGGACCCTCCACCTGCCATTAGGGGTACAGTCTGAAGCAAAAACCTCAGTCCATCTTGACTCTGTGGCTTCAGCCAGAGAGCAAACGTTAAGTTCCTTCACACAGCTGTAATACATCTGCTTCTTCCCACAAGAGCTGAAACTACTTAGCACTGGTGTATTCAGGGGAAGAAGCAGTCCACTCCCCCTCTGCCATGCCTATGACCTCTGATGACTAGTAGTTCTCCTGCTTTCTTATGTTAAATGCACTTATTGTAAGTCACCTTGGATAAAAGCGTTGGCTAAATGACTGTAATGTAATGTAATGTTTGTGGACGCTAAGATTGCTCTGGCTGACGCAACAATGCTGGCGCACCCGTCACCCAAGGCTCCAATTGCCATTACCATGGACACTTCGGATTATGAAGTCGGTGTGGTAAACAAGCAGTGGGTGAACGGTGCTTAGCAGCTGCTCACTTTCTTCAGCCAATAGTTACACCCCAGCAAACGGAAGTACAGCACCTTTGATCAGGAGGTCCTCGTCCTCTACCTCGCCGTTTGACACTTCTATTCCCTGTTGGAGGCCCGTCAGTTCACAGTGTTTGTGAACCACAAAACACTGACGATCGCCATGGCCAAGTTGGCTGAACCATGGTCTGCCTGCCAGCATTGACAGCTCTCTTACATCTTGGAGTTCACCACGGACGTACAGCATGTTGCTGGCAAAACCAACCTCGTTGCCAACTGCCTCTCCGGGGCCATCGCGGGGGCCATCCACTTGGGACTTGACTACACCAGCATGGCAGCTGACCAGGTCGCCGACCCGGACGTGCATGCTATCAGGATGGCTGTCACAGGGCTGCAGTTAGAGAATGTGGCTTTCAACAATGCTGGTACCACGCTCCTGTGCGACATCTCCACGGGTCAGCCCCAGCACATCATTCCCACTAGATGGAGGCGGGGTGTTTTCAATGTTGTCCATGGCCTCGCCCACCCAAGCAAATCAAGCTATCTCAAAGACTGGTGGTGGCCAAGTTCATCTGGCACAGGCTCTAAAAAGATGTGAGAGACTGGGCTGACACCTGCATGGAGTGCCAGTGCGCTAAAGTGTGCTGCCACACTAAAGCCCCCCTGGCAAAGTTCCCGGTGCCCGAAAGCAGGTTTGACCATGTAAACATGGACTTGGTCGTCCCCCTGCCCCCCTCCCACGATTTTACTTACCTGTTCACAATGGTGGACAGGACTACTCGATTACCAGAAGCCATCCCACTGTTGTCAATGATGTCCACTGAGGTAGCCCTGGCATTCATGGGGACCTGGGTCACCCAGTTTGGCATCCCATCTGACCTCTCCTCTGACCGGGGCTCACAGTTTACACCTGAGCTCTGGAATGCAGTCACAGAGAGCCTAGGGGTGAAGCTCCACTGCACCACCATGTACCACTCGCAGGCCAATGGGTTGTGCGAGTGGTTTCATCGCTCTATGAAGGATGCTCTTCGGGCCAGTCTCAAGAACAGCAGCTGGGTCGACAGGCTCCCATGGGTCATGCTGGACCTCTGAACCTCAGGACCACCCCTAAGGAGGACCTCTAGTCCTCATCCGCTGAACTGGTTTATGGCCAGCCATTGTGAGTACCAGGGGATTTCGTCCCCAACACCACTGGTCCCTGGTCTGCAGCCTACCAACTTATGGATAATGCCATAGTTTTCGCAACAGTCCCCACTTCACAACACAGCCTCCCACAGTCTCACATCCTCACAAGTCTGCAGTCGGCAGAATACATTTTCATCCACCACGACGCTCACCGTGGACCCCTGCAGCCTCCCTACGATGGTCCATTCCATGTCTTGGAGACCGGGAACAAGCACTTTGCCGTGGGCATCGGAGGCAAGCCGGAGCGCATTTCTGTGGATCGCCCCAAACCGGCTCACCTGGACTTGGACAGACCTGTTGGACATACCCACCCCGCCCCCACCTCCCAACAAGGCCCCCAAGGCTCCTCCATCCCTCACCCCACCCCCACGCCACCACAGGGACTTTAATGCCCCTCTAGCATGAGCCTCAGTGCCCGCTCCAATTTGGCAGAGCCATTTCAGCCGGTCCATCTGGCCCTCGCCATGTTAACGCTTGCTGTTATGGTGAATTCTAGGGTAACGTGTGTAGTGGACACTTAATGAACTTATGAACATAATTCACCATAGCCTGTTGTTTGTATTAAGTTGACATGCTCACTTTAAGAGCTCAAGGTGTAGCCATGGTATGTTGGTTGATATGGGGTGCGCAAAAATAATAAAAGACACGCGTTGCTGTAGTCAGAGAGAAGCTGTTCATCTATGTTTTCTTGCAACTTCATATATATATAAAATCCAGTTACTCAAATCACACATATATATACACTACCGTTCAAAAGTTTGGGATCACCCAAACAATTTTGTGTTTTCCATGAAAAGTCACACTTATTCACCACCATATGTTGTGAAATGAATAGAAAATAGAGTCAATACATTGACAAGGTTAGAAATAATGATTTGTATTTGAAATAAGATTTTTTTTACATCAAACTTTGCTTTCGTCAAAGAATCCTCCATTTGCAGCAATTACAGCATTGCAGACCTTTGGCATTCTAGCTGTTAATTTGTTGAGGTAATCTGGAGAAATTGCACCCCACGCTTCCAGAAGCAGCTCCCACAAGTTGGATTGGTTGGATGGGCACTTCTTTGAGCAGATTGAGTTTCTGGAGCATCACATTTGTGGGGTCAATTAAACGCTCAAAATGGCCAGAAAAAGAGAACTTTCATCTGAAACTCGACAGTCTATTCTTGTTCTTAGAAATGAAGGCTATTCCATGCGAGAAATTGCTAAGAAATTGAAGATTTCCTACACCGGTGTGTACTACTCCCTTCAGAGGACAGCACAAACAGGCTCTAACCAGAGTAGAAAAAGAAGTGGGAGGCCGCGTTGCACAACTGAGCAAGAAGATAAGTACATTAGAGTCTCTAGTTTGAGAAACAGACGCCTCACAGGTCCCCAACTGGCATCTTCATTAAATAGTACCTGTTAGAGCCTGTTTGTGCTGTCCTCTGAAGGGAGTAGTACACACCGGTGTAGGAAATCTTCAATTTCTTAGCAATTTCTCGCATGGAATAGCCTTCATTTCTAAGAACAAGAATAGACTGTCGAGTTTCAGATGAAAGTTCTCTTTTTCTGGCCATTTTGAGCGTTTAATTGACCCCACAAATGTGATGCTCCAGAAACTCAATCTGCTCAAAGAAGTGCCCATCCAACCAATCCAACTTGTGGGAGCTGCTTCTGGAAGCGTGGGGTGCAATTTCTCCAGATTACCTCAACAAATTAACAGCTAGAATGCCAAAGGTCTGCAATGCTGTAATTGCTGCAAATGGAGGATTCTTTGACGAAAGCAAAGTTTGATGTAAAAAAAATCTTATTTCAAATACAAATCATTATTTCTAACCTTGTCAATGTCTTGACTCTATTTTCTATTCATTTCACAACATATGGTGGTGAATAAGTGTGACTTTTCATGGAAAACACGAAATTGTTTGGGTGATCCCAAACTTTTGAACGGTAGTGTATATATATATATGTGTATATGACTTTTAATTTTATTAAAAGAAACACTCAACGGTAGGAGAAGTACTCAACAAATATCCTGTGAGTCAAGTAAATTCTTTATGAGACAGTTACAAGCCTGTTTCATGCAATAAGCAATCATCAGCTGCCAATAAACCTACACGGGGAAGAACATATCATTTACTGCCTCGTTATGCACATCACATGCACAGCGTCCAATGGGGAAGGGGGAGGTGCCTACATTCAAAAATTCACATGCCAGTGCAAATAGAGACAAGACAAATACCCCCCCCCCGGACCGTTATCGATCGTGTGGTTTTGAATTTTTGAATGTAGGCACCTCTCCCTTCCCCACTGGATGTTGGGCACGTGATGTGCATGACGAGGCAGTAAATGGTATGTTCTTTCCCGTGTCGCTTTATTGACAGCTCATGATTGCTTATGGAATGAAACAGGCTTGTACCGTCTCATAAAGAATTTACTTGACTCACTGTATTTTATATATATATACACACACACACATATATACACACACACACAAACACACACACACATATATCTATTAAGTATTTAGTATCTAATATGTAATCAGTAACATATTCCGTTTCAAAACTGAAAAAAAAAACATTAATGTATTCAGATTACCTTTAGAGTCTAAGATATCTGAACAGGTATAAAAATTCTGTCATCCCTCAATCAATCTCTGAAACCCAGGACATAAGGAGGGTGTGAAATGAGGGGTTGTGTTGCAGGTATTTGAATGCACATTCTGTCTGCACTTGTCTGTGCTATGCACTTTATATCTGTTACTGGACAATCTACTACTACTACTACTACTACTACTACTTTTGGCTGCTCCTATTTAGGGTCGCCACAGCGGATCATCCGTTTTCATCTTTTCCTGTCCTCTGCATCATCCTCTGTCACTTCAGCCACCTGCATGTCCTCCCTCACCACATCCACAAACCTCCCCTTTGGTCTTCCTCTTTTCCCCTCACCTGGCAGCTCCATATTCAGTGTTCTTCTCCCAATATACCCAGCATCTCTCCTTCGCACATGTCCAAACCATCTCAATCCTGCATTTCTTGCTTTGTCTCTAAACTGTCCAACCTGAGCTGTCCCTCACATATACTCATTCCTAATCCAGTCCTTCTTCTCCTGACGAAAATCTTAACAACTTCAACTCTGCCACCTGCAGCTCTGCCTCCTGTCTTTTCATCATTGCCAGCATCTCCAAACTATACAACATAGCTGGTCTCACTACCATGGTGTAAACCTTCCCTTTAGCTCTTGCTGGTACCCTTCGGTCACAAATAACTCCTGACACCCTTATCCACCCACCCCAACTGGCCTGCACTCTCTTCTTGACCTCCCTTAGTCTCTGTTATTACAGCTTTTGAGACTCTCTCTCTTGATACTTTGACTAAGCTCATGTCAGCTTCTAAACCAACTACTTGCCTACTTGACTCCTTACCAGCAAAACTTTTTAAAGACCTTTGGCCTTTCCTGGGACCAACAATGCTAGACATTGTTATTTATCACTTACTACTGGAACTGTTCCCTACAGTTTTAAGACAGCTGTGGTTAAACCTCTACTTAAAAAAACTGCATCTCGATCCAAGGTCTCTTCATAACTATCGACCATTCTCTACTCTTCCATTCTTTTCTAAAGTATTAGAGAGAGTTGTGTATCAACAACTTTCGGCCCATATAGAAGAAAACCATCTATATGAACCTTTTCAATCGGATTTCAGGGCCTGTCACTCCACTGAAACTGCTCTGATCAGAGTGGTGAACGATCTTTTGCTAGCTGTGGACTCCGATTCCACTTCTGTGCTTCTACTACTGGACCTCAGTGCAGCCTTTGACACCATTGATCACTGTATACTATTAGACAGATTAATTGTAATTTTGGTGTCTCTGGTTTAGCTCTCTCTTGGCTTAAATCCTACTTATCTGGAAGAACACATTGTGTCTGCTATAGTAATATTACATCAAAATTCTCTGACATTAAATGTGGTGTACCTCAGGGCTCAGTTTTTGGCCCTCTACTTTTCTCTCTTTATATTTCACCTCTTGGCCAAATTATATGCAGTTATGGAATAAATTTATATTACTATGCTGGTGATACTCAGCTGTATGTGCATATAAGGGCTGATGATCATACTCAAATAACTAATTTAGAGGTCTGCTTGGCTGCTGTGAAAAATGGGATATCACTAAAACTTCTGCTTCTAAATTTGGATAAAATCGAGATGCTGGTCACTGGCCCTGCTAGACACAGACACCAATTTGATCAAATAATGATAACAATCGACAACTTTGTGATTTTACAAAGTGTGGCAGCCAAAAATCTTGGTGTTACATTTGATCCCAGCCTTTCCTTTGATAAGGGCATCAAAGAAATCACAAAGACTGCCTTTTTTCACTTACGAAACATAGGTAAAATTTTGTCTCTCCTGTCCATGGCTGACACAGAGACTCTAATACATGCATTTGTTTCATCCAGACTTGATTACTGTAATGTTCTGTTTTCAGGTCTGCCACGCTGGTACTACCACATGCTAGTACTGCCACGTGCTACTATATGCTAGTCCTCAGATGGCTCAGAATGCTGCAGCTAGAATCCTAACTAAAACTAGAAAATTTGACCATATTATATAAATGTTTGCCTACCTTCATTGGCTTCCTGTCTGTGTTAGATCAGACTTCAAGCTGCTTCTGTTGACTTATAAAATCCTAAATGGGCTTGCCCCATCTTACCTGTGTGATCTCTTTAAACCGTACATTCCATCTCAAGCACTTCACTATCAAAATACAGGGCCCCTGTTTATACCCAAAATTAAAAAGAAGTCAGCTGGTGCCAGGGCCTTTTCCTATTGGGCCCCATTCTTGTGGAATAACCTGCCTGCTGCCATCCGACAACCAGAGTCTGTTGAGTCCTTTAAATCCAAACTTAAAACTCATCTTTTGCCTTAGTCTACAATTAGTTGCCTTTAAGTTGAGTGCTTCACAACCTGTACTGCATGGCGGGTTGGTTTCTATCTCTGTGAATTTACCAAGCACTGTTCTGCTGACAAGATTATAGCATATAGATTATTGACTATTGCAAACTGTTCTCTTCCCTCACGTCTTTTCTCTCTCTCTAAATGAAGTCTTCTCCTTTCTCTTTTTCTGTGTGTGAATTGTGTGATGTGAGTCTCCCTTGTGTTCACGTGCAGTCTGTCCTCTTCCCAGGTCCCCATGGTGATGGTGGTCGCCACCTAGACACTGCTTGGTATCACCCTCATCACATCTTTTTATATATCTTAATCCATATAATTTTGTTATCCTCTTTTAATGTTATATCTTTCTCCAACTAATATGTGTAACTAATTTTTTTTTGTTTTGACATGGTGATTCTGGTTGTGTGGCTCAGGTCCTGGGCTGTTCTGGTTGCATCTGGACACTTCTTGGCATCCTCCTCATCTTCATATATAATTCCATTATAATTCTGTTATCCTCTTTCAATGTTGTATTCTGTAAGTTGTGTAAAAACAACATCCATTGCATGTTATATGTCTTGGGAGAGGGATCCCTCCTCTGTTGCTCTCCCAAGGTTTCTACTTATTTTTTTCTCCCTGTTAAAGTTTTTAATTTTTTAAATTTTTTTTAGGGAGTTGTTCCTTACCCGATGCAAGGGTCCAAGGGCCGAATGTTGTGTTGCTGTAAAGCCCCTTGAGGCAAATTTGTAATTTGTGATATTTGGCTATACAAATAAAATTAACTTGACTTGACTTGATTCTTCCGCACTCCTTGTTACTTTGACAGTTCACCCCAAGAATTTAAATTCATCTACCTTCATCACCTCTACTCCTTGCAGCCTTACTACTTTGCTGTCCTCCCTGTCATTCACGCATATGTATTACATCTTGCTCCTACTGATTATAATTCATCTTCTGTCCAGTGCATACCTCCATCTCTCCAGGCTCTCCTCAACCTGCTCCCTACTCTCACTACAGATCACAATGTCATCCGTGAACATTATACGAAGACTCCTGCCTGATCTCATCCGTCAACCTGTCCATCACCACTGCAAACAAGAAAGCGCTCAGGGCCGATCCTTGATGTAACCTTGAACCCATCTAACATTCCTACCGCACACCTCACCACTGTCACATTGCCCTCGTACATATCCTGCACCACTCTAACATCTCTGCCAGTCCTGACTTCCTCATACAATACCACACCTCCTCTCTTGGCACGCTGTCGTATGCTTTCTCTAAATCTACAAAGACACAATGTAGTAACTCCTTCTGGCCTTCTCTATACTTCTCCATCAACATTCTCAAAGCAAACATCGCATCTGTGGTGCTCTTTCATGACATGAAACCATACTGCTGCTCGCTAATCATTACCTCTCCTCTTTAGTTTCCACTACTCTTTCCAATATCTTCATGCTGTGGCTGATCAACTTTATACATCCGCAGTTATTACAGCTCTGCACATCACCCTTATTCTTGAAAATTGGTGCCAGTATGCTTCTTCTCCACTCCTCAGGCATCCTCCCATTTTCCAAGATGTATTAAGCAATCTTGTTAAAAACTCTACTGCCATCTCTCTTAAACACCTCCATGCCTCCACTGGTATGTCATCTGGACCAACTGCCGTACCACTCTTCATCCTCTTCATAGTTGCCCTCACTTCCTCCTTGCTAATCCACCATACTTCCTGATTCACTATCTCCACGTCATCCAACCTTCTCTCTCTCCCAATTTCTTCATTCATCAGCCCCTTAAAGTACTCCTTCCACCTTTTCAACACACTCTCCTCGCTTGTCAGCACATTTCCACCTCTATCCTTGATCACCCTAACTTGCTGCACAACCTTCCCAGCTTGGTCCCTCTGTCTAGCTGATCGGTAAAAGTTCCTTTCTCCTTCCTTAGTGTCCAACCTCTCATACAACTCACCATACGCATTTTCCTTTGCCTTCGCCACCTCTGTCTTCACCTTACACCACATCTTGTACTCCTGTCTACTTTCTTCATCTCTCTGACTATCCCACTTCTTCTTCACCAATCTCTTCCTCTGTATACTTTCCTGTACTTCCTCATTCCACCACCAAGCCTCCTTGTCTTCCTTCCTCTGTCCAGATGACACACCAAGTACCTTCCTAGCTGTCTCCCTCACCATCTCACTGTTTCTGCAGTGGTTGCCCAGCCATCCAGCAACTCTTCTTTCAGAATACCCCTACCTTATTTCTCCTCCCATCTGCACCATGGTATAAAAGTTTGAACCTACCTCTAATGCTCCTGGCCTTACTTCCCTTCCACCTGGTCTCTTGCACACACAGTACCTTCCTTCTCTCTATCATATGAGCCAGCTGTCTCCCTTTACCAGTCATACTGCCAACATTCAAAGTTCCGACTTTCACCTCCACACTTCTACCCTTCCTCCTCTCCTGTAGCATAGTCTCCAGTGGCATCCTGCTAGCCAATAGTACCAGTGGTGGTCGTTGGTAATCCAGGCCTCAACTGATTCGCTAAGGAAATCTTATTTATAAACAGCATATTTGATTTGGCAAAGGTTTGACGTTGGATGCCCTTCCTGACACAACCCTCCCTGTTTATCTGGGCTTGGGACCTGCACTAAGAATGCACTTGCTTGTGCATTCCCAGTGTCTTGGTTCAGATTATATTTAGAGTAAATCTGCTGTATCCTGAATATTATTTATATCACACTGTTGCTGATTTCTTAGTGTTACTGGTATCTCCTTTCCATTATCTCAATAAGGGTTGGCCATCTGCCAATTACTGCTGCACTCTACTGTGCTCTGCATTTCCTCACACAGGAGGAAATGTGTGTGTGCTGGGTTGAAAATAGTTCTTAGTTTTATTAAAGGTTGTATCATTACTTTTAATTAGGAGCAGGGTTGGCACCAGGCACAACATTTTCATTGGGAGTGACGAAGAAGGACAGGATTAGGAATGATTACAATTAGAGGGACTGATCAAGTTGGGCTGTTTGGAGACAAAGCAAGAGAGGCAAGATTGAGATGGCTTGGACATGTGTGGAGGAGAGATGCTGGGTATATTGGGAGAAGGATGCTGAATATGGAGCTGCCAGGGAAGAGGAAAAGAGGAAGGCCAAAGAGGAGGTTATGGATGTGGTGAGGGAAGACATGCAGGTGGCTGGTGTGACAGAGGAAGATGCAGAAGACAGGAAGAGATGGAAACGGATTATCTGCTGTGGCGACCCCTAATGGGAGCAGCCGAATGTAGTAGTAGTTGGCACCAGGCACAAAAGTTTCAGATAGTTATGTCATACATCACCATTCTATTTGTGCAGCTGTGTGTATATTTGAGTGTTTATGTGTTTGCATGTGTCCATGTGACT
The DNA here is from genome assembly GCF_029633865.1 of Lampris incognitus. NCBI lineage: Eukaryota > Metazoa > Chordata > Actinopteri > Lampriformes > Lampridae > Lampris > Lampris incognitus. The sequence continues at coordinate 73,294,352 of NC_079213.1, read as the reverse complement.
GTGTGTTCACAGTATGACAGTAAAATGAATGTGGAAATATCTCAGGAGGCTCCCCCAACTATACTATATATTCTTCTTTTATTGCTTCTGAACAACAACTGACAAGGGAATCAGCTGACTGAGGAAACAATGTTAACTTTAAATTCATACAGTCATTAATTGGAAATAGTTTCTAATTAAATTCCTGCAGTGATAAGGAAATAATGCATGCTCAGAGGTCTATGCAGAGACAGAGGTGCTAATTACATTAATTTGCCAATACCTTAAGGAAAACTCTGAATCATTAAGTTCTACAACCCTGTAATCCCTTTAACAGAACAAGGCACTGGGTGGACCGCTATAAGGCTGGCTTGTGCCCACATCCAGCAAGTAGCCAGACATAGCCCACTGAGATACAAGTATTTCTCAAAGAGGGAGCGAGCTAGACCTCTCCTATTTTGATTTGTGGTATCTAAGGTATTAAACGGTCCTAATGACTGTGGAAACGACTGCTTATTCTTCATTACACTGTCAGTCTCTACACACGACAGACATCTTTAAATGTCCTAACATGGTTTGAGTGTGAGAGTCAAGCTCAAAGTTCCACTCTCAGTGATGTCTCGGAAATGTGCAGCAATAAAAACCTCTGTGTTTTCTGCAGCTATAAGGAGGGGGGCGTCTGATACCAACGGCGAAAAGGTCAATTTTACCCGTGCTCACCAAGTTGCTTAACACTCCTTACCGCAATACTAGGTGGTTTGCAAACA
>NC_079213.1:73181106-73288606 GCF_029633865.1 Lampris incognitus | reverse complement strand
GCAATGGGCCTCTCTTTGCTGCTTTTGCCCGCTCTGCCTGTCTAGCTGAGCGTACCCAGGAGACGGATCGATATGATAAATGCTTGAGGTGAACCTCTCAGGAGACCCGTCTCTGAGCTGGGCAACTGCACAACAACGCTTTTCCCGGATGACATGGGAAAGTGGCATGCAAAAGTTATTCAAGAGGGATAAATAAGTAAACAATATGAAATGAATTTCAAACGCATACACGGTGTAGGACGTGATTCATCACAGTTTGCATCCGTGATATCGTGATTTTGCCACAGTGATGATTTGCTCTTTGTTTAACACCGTTTTCTTTGACATATTTCAATTTATTTGACACTTGGGTATTCAGGTGCCCAACTTTGCTCTGCCACCATACAGGGAATTCTTCCTGTCAAGTGTCTTTAATTACAGCATGAAGTTTGATCCATTAAAGTTTAGATTAATTTGCAAATTAATCCATTAGCTGCCACCTCCCTTCAGCCCCAGCCTCACCCCCACCCAACAATAAAAAAACATCCTGCTCAACGAGCGTCCGGGTAGCGTAGCGGTCTATTTCGTTGCCTACCAACATGGGGGTCTCCGGTTCGAATCCCCGTGTTACCTCCGGCTTGGTTGGGCGTCCCTACAGACACAATTGGCCACGTCTGTGGGTGGGAAGCCGGGTGTGTGTGGTCGCTGCACTAGCGCCTCCTCAGGTCAGTTGGGGCGCCTGTCCGGGGGGGAACTGGGGGGGAATAGCGTGATCCTCCCACGCGCTACGTCCCCCTGGTGAAACTCTTCACTGTCAGGTGAAAGGAAGCGGCTGGCGACTCCACATGTATCGGAGGAGACGTGTGGTAGTCTGCAGTCCTCCCGGAGCGGCAGAGGAGGTGGAGAAGCGACCGGGACGGCTCGGAAGAGTGGGGTAATTGGCCAAGTACAATTGGGGAGAAAAAAACCAAAACAAAACACCCTGCTCTGTGTTTCCATGCGAGGTTAGTTATTTACTGACAGAACAGTTGGCAGCCATAGGTGTGGCGAACAGGAAGACAAAACTTTCGCTGCATGTGCTCTGTATATCTGAAAAGAAGCCATATCACACTGATTAATCTGCCACGCACCGTGGCTGCTGTGTCCGAGGCAGAGCACAGAGAAAAAAGGTTAATAAGGACATTTCCCCTTTGCTGAAGAGACAGCGCTGTCACTTTGCCAATGAGGGAGCCTTGCATAGGTCTTTGCCACATGTGGTGCAGGAATATCTTAGAATATTAATTGCGCACTTAGTATGCTGTTGTCATATGGCTTTTATTAGTATTCCATCAACTCAATGAGCCACGAAAGGGCCAGATGGTGTGTCCTCATCTATCTCGCATGTATTCTTGCCTTTTGTCAGTTGTTAGTGCACTTAGTGTCAATCTGCTCATCAGTTTAGTGATCTAATGTCTTGCATTTATTAACTGGAGTGATGGGTTTATGTGTGGATTGACGATGCTCAGGTTAGATCGTCACTATTGAAGTGGTTCCTGTAGCCTGTAGCCTTTTTATTGTTAAGGGTAGGTGATCGTTTGGGCCCTCCCTTTCTCGCTGTTGCACACATGCAACAAGCGGTGTGCAGTGCAGGATGCTCATCGAACCAATGACAAGTGAATTCCACGTCCATCAACAACACACACACACACACACACACACACACACACACACACACACACACACACACACACACACACACACACACACACACACACACACACACACACACAGCTATTAGATCACATGCTAGAGTTGTGACGAGCTAATGATGCTCATATTTTACACAGTGCAGTCTCAGCTACTCAGCAGGTCTCGGGGGCAGCCCATGTCTGACTCATCTCTAACGGTACAGCCAAAACGGCAGTGATGTATCAGGTAGACTGATGTGTGCTAATGTAATTATACAACTGTGCGCCCTATGAATCTACAGACAGACAGTCATGTTACTTGTACAATATCTAATACAACTTAATGCTTCTCTGGACTTGAATTCATCTCACTCAATGGAAGGGGGAGTTTGGGGGTCTTGAGTAATACTGTCACTCTCCCATCCATTCCTTCCATCCATTATCCAAACCGCTTATCCTGGTCTCAGGGTCGTGGGGATGCTGAAGCCTATCCCAGCAGTCATTGGGCGGCAGGCGGGGAGACACCCTGGACAGGCCACCAGGCCATCACAGGGCCGACACACACACACACACACACACACACACATATATTCACACCTAGGGACAATTCGTATGGCCGATTCACCTGACCTACATGTCTTTAGACTGTGAGAGGAAACCGGAGCCCCCGGAGGAAACCCACGCAGACATGGGGAGAACATGCAAACTCCACACAGAGGATGACCCGGGATGACCGCCAAGGTTGGACTACCCCGGGGCTCGAACCCAGGACCTACTTGCTGTGAGGCGCCCACGCTAACCACTGTGCCACCGTGCCTTGCACAATAGCACAAGGCAACCCACAACTACTGTCAACAACGACAGCAACTGTCGTTCTTATTTTATAATATTTCAACAACCATGAGCAGGTGGCCCTGAGATGGGCCACATGGTTTGAATGACAGTTGCTGTAAGTACAGGGATACCACCGTCAGAGGACTGATCACCATACTATGGAGAAAACAACCACAACATCAAAAAGACAGCTAAATATTATTCTTTCCCTCTGCCATAAACTCTGTGATATCATAACCAAGTTGCTTCTTCTGAGAGGATTTTCATTCAGTTGCACCACAAAAACACAACTTGCTCCTTATGGAGCACTTTGATGGCTTCTCATGTAGTATTTCACAAATTGGACAAACAGAACTTTTACCAGCTGTTGTTAATAAACTGCCGTAATTAAAGGGAAATGCTCCATTTGTTGTTCTCCTTGCATACTGGACACACACACAAACACACACACACACACACACACACACACACACACACACACACACACACACACACACACACACACACACACACACACACACACACACACACACACACACACACACACACACACACACACAGTGTTTCTTAGTTCATTAGAGTTTAGATTGGAATCTGTGACCGTCTCAGTTGTGGCGGCTGTGCTTTGTCACCAATAGGACGGGAAAAGAAGGAAAATTGAAACTGCAACCCTTAGACAAGAGCACACTTGAGGCCTTGTCAGAGAGAGATAGGGTTCTCCGGCCCTGCCAAACCCTGACGGCTAGCTCCATCACTCCTGATATCCCTTCTCACTCCAATAGCCTTCCCTTCAAACAGGAGATCAGACAGGAGATAGAAGAGGAGTTTCAGTTCAAACGCACCTGAGATCAAACCATTTCCGGTCTATCTTCTCTTTCCCTTCAGCGCTCACCAACTATTAGATCTTTTGATGTTTCACATTTCACATCGCTCATTAGTACACAAGTAATTCCAAGTAATAATGAAGCAATGTGACATGACTGTAAAGACAAAACCTATGTGTGACCTCATGGCATTAAATGAATTCACATCTTTTACTTGTTTGTCCCATGGAACACGTAGTAATTCTGTTCTACTGAATGCTCCATAATACATTTTTCATCTTGCTTTTTTACTTGATGCATTAGTGATAATTATTGGCCTGATATACATTCATATATACACAAACTTACACCTACTTATATGCTCTTCTGTCATTTATCTATTGCTCTAATGTCTAATCCATTTGGTGCAACATCTTTGGTATTCCAACTCCTGTTTCCTGATTCTGTAAAGGGATCTTTCCATTTCTAAAATTTGTAATGTTGAGTTCCAGTTTGGAATTGATGGTAATGTGGGTTTTAGCCAATTCCTGGTCCTTCCGATTCATGGCTGCAACTAAATATTCTGCATAAACATTTATCTGTTTCTTGGGTTAATTCTGGTGGTGATATTCCTAAAAAGATGCATTTGGGATTCGCTGTTCAACTTGAAAAGTGCTAATAATAGATAATTGATCATTGATTGCCAGAAGGGTTTTAATGCTGGGCAGCAAAATAAAATGTCAGTGGTTGGCATTCGTTTTGCCACATTTTCCCCAACAATCGGGTTTTATTGATGTGTTTGAAGTTTTATTGCAGTTTTGGTGTGTCTGCACTGTCTACCAGAGTTGGATGTAGACTCCTTGGTTATGGGGCAAAGCCTTCTCCGGTCGTCTATTAGTCCTGTTGAGTCTAGTTTATGATTAAGGGTAAGATTAAAGTATCCACCCATGGCCATGATAACCGGTCATTTACAGTGTGTTATTATTAAGTCTATAATTTGAGACATTAATTCAGGCCCTTCACCCGGGGCATAGTAAACACTTATAAAAGATATTTCAATTATTTTTGAGTGTTACCTATTTTTGTGCTGCTCGCCACCAAAACAAACCTTACCTCTCTTTCTGATACGCAGTTTGTCTTCTCTAATACAATACACTCCATTCCAAATCTGCGCCACACGCACCTTACAAACAAAACAATGACGTCATACTGTACCGTGAGAGGCGGTCGCTCTGAGTGTCGGCGGTTCTGCGCTGGGGGAGCGCAATGGCTGACGGGACTTTTAATGTTAGATTTAAAATTGTGTTTTAATGATGTGGTGTACGTGTTGTGGTTATTTTGGGGGGGGGCGGGTTCGACTCAGACTAAGTAGAAGACCGATTACTGACTAACTGACTCTAGGACCGTGACTGGACTGATGACGCCACTTGGGACATGGGGGGACTCTGTTACGTTGTTGTCAGTTCTGGTCCGTTCTGGCCGGTGTGAATAAGAGCACACCCGGGGTCATACGGTGTATGGGGCACGGGAGCTCCGATTAAAGAGAGATCTCTCTCGACTCATTCCTCCGCGCCGGCTCGCCTCTATACTTCTCGTTTGAGTCGGCAGTCCCCCTACTTAAAACATCTTCTCGCGCGCCTGAATAGTATGTAGTATTTTATATTTTTGTGTCTCTGCCCTTCCTCGATGAAGGAAAAGTTCTAAGTGAAATGTATGACTTTTGATTCAAGTTGACTTGATAATTCAAACCTCAATCTGAATTTGTCTATGGGATGCAGTGTTGCCGGGTCCTGTGCTGAACCGAGTCTCCGTCTCTTGCTATGTTTGGAATGGTTGATTTATACATACAAATTGTGCATACCGCATTGCTATAATCGTTTCTTGCAGGACGCTGCCAGGAGAATGCAACTTTTCAAGCCCTCGGAGGGTTGTAAGGCAATTCTCCTTCCCATTTTTCAAGTTCTATATTGTATCTTTTATATATATATGTGTGTGTGTAAATGAAGAAAACAAACAACAACTCAAATTCTACTTCATAGCCATAGTGCTGAAAAGTTAACGATGTGGCACTTTCTACTGCTGCCATCAGTATGAACCCAGCAGCACTGATTAGAAATACAATCTACACTGTTTTTTTGTTTTGGTGCCAATTTATTGAGGAAGGTTTTTTGAGGAAAGTAATTGATGCACTGGAGTCCAAGTTGAAAGGGGGCTCCATCAAGTCGGTCTAGATCTCCCCCTTTTTTCCTCTCTGTCCTGGCTATCTTCTTTTTCTCCTTCCTCTTCCACATCCCCTCCCTTATGGAGAATGGTGACCGAGCCTCCGTCCTTTCCCTCTGCAGAGCTGTCAACTTCATCTCTGCCACTTTGCTATCCATTTGCACCTGGCAGAGATGTTGCTGTTCCACCAGCAGATCCTGTTCAGCCCTCTCTTTGGCCATGATGAGACGGGCTCTTTTCCTGCCACTGGCAAAGTTGATTCGCCAGCTTTTGGTCAGCCTGACTCAGGGAAACTTCGGTGTTTTCTAAACTGTCCTGTTGAGCCGACTGGGAGACCGGGCACCTATCCAGTACCTCCTCTTGATCTTGAGGAGTTTGCAGCTCCACTTTTTTGGGAGCTTCCTTTAGGAGGACCTCTTTGTCCCGCTAGCTCCTGGAGGAGGTTCTCCTTCTCCTCTGCCCAGTTCCTCAGAAGCCTGATCTCGAGCCTTCTTGGCATCCGAGACCTTTGTCACGCCGGGAGCAGGAATAGAGGACCCAAAATGCAACTGCTCAGAGACGGACTAGGCTAGAACAACGCTTTAATTAAACCAAGAACTTACAGAAAGCAGGTAAGGCTCGCAACAAGACGTGGTGCATCCAGCGACCAAGAGTCAATACGTGTGTGTGTCTGAGATAATCCGACAAGGAGCCCGGGCAACTACACTGCTCAAAAAAATAAAGGGAACACATAAGCAATGCAATGTAGCTCCAAGTCAATCACACTTTTGAGATATCAACCTGTCCAGTTAGGAAGCAACACTGATTTGTGACTCAATTTCACCTGTTGGTAAATTGTCTAATTTCCACCTGGTGGAAATTAGACAATTTGCAAGACAACCCCTATAAAAGGAATGGATTTGCAGGTGGTGGCCACAGACCATTTGCCTGTCCTCATCTTTTCTGGCCGATCTTTGGTTAGTTTTTCATTTTGCTAGTGCCCTCACCACTAGAGGTGGCATGAGGCGGTATCTGCAACCTACAGAAGTTGCTCAGGTAGTGCAGCTCATCCAGGATGGCACATCAATGCGTGCTGTGGCAAGAAGATTTGATTTGTCTCCCAGCACAGTGTCCAGAGCATGGAGGAGGTACCAGGAGACAGGCCAGTACATCAGGAGACGTGGAGGGGGCCGCAGGAGAACAACAACCCAGCGGCAGGACCGCTATCTGGTCCTTTGTGCAAGGAGGAACAGGAGGAGCACTGCCGGAGCCCTACAAAACGACCTTCAACAGGCCACTAATGTGCAGGTTTCTGCTCAAACAGTGAGAAACAGAATGCATGAGGATGGTATGAGGGCCCGACGTCCACAATTGGGGCCTGTGCTCACAGCCCAACACCGTGCAGCCCGATTGACCTTTGCCAGAGAACATCTTGGTTGGCAGATTCGCCATTGGCACCCTGTGCTCTTCACAGATGAGAGCAGGTTCACACTGAACACATGTGACAGACGTGAGAGAGTCTGGAGACGCTGTGGAGAACGTTCTGCTGCCTGCAACATCCTCCAGCATGACCGGTTTGGCGGTGGGTCAGTGATGGTCTGGGGAGGCATATCCTCGGAGGGCCGCACAGACCTCTACATGCTAGCCAGAGGTACCATGACTGCCATTAGGTACCGGGATGAGATCCTCAGACCCATTGTCAGACCATATGCTGGTGCAGTGGGCCCTGGGTTCCTGCCCATGCGTGACAATGCTCGTCCTCATGTGGCCAGAGTGTGTCAGCAGTTCCTGTATGTCGAGGGCATTGATGCTATGGACTGGCCTGCACGTTCCCCAGACCTGAATCCAATCGAGCACCTCTGGGACATCATGTCTCGTACCATCCGCCAACGCAATGTCGCACCACAGACTGTCCAGGAGTTGACCGATGCCCTGATCCAGGTCTGGGAGGAGATCCCTCAGGAGACCATCCGTCGTCTCATCAGGAGCATGCCCAGACGTTGTAGGGAGTGCATACAGGCACGTGGAGGCCACACACACTACTGAGCCTCATTTTGAATCGTCTTGAAGAATTTCCACAGAAGTTGGATCAGCCTATGCTCTCATTTTCCACTTTGATTTTGAGTATGATTCTGAATCCAGACCTTAATGGGCTAATGATTTTGATTTCCATTGATCATTCTTAGGTTATTTTGCTCTAAACACATTCCTCTGTCTAATAAATAAAGATTTTCAGCTGAAATATTTCATTCATCGAGGTCTATATTGTGTTTTTAGGTGTTCCCTTTATTTTTTTGAGCAGTATATATACGAGCCAGTCAGGGCGATTGGGCGCAGGTGCACAGGACAGAGCAAGAACATAGCCAATCGGAGAAAGGAGAGTGAAGCTGGGCAATCAGGAGCAATCAGGCGCAAGTGAACCGAAACATCAATCAGGGGATGGGGAACAGGCGAGCCCGATGACCCAGATCACACAACCATGAAAGCCCCCCCCAAGGGACGGATTCCAGACGTCCCAAACGAACGGACCAGGAGCACCAAGCAGGATGGACAGAGGAGATCTGGAGGAGGGCTTCGGGACCAAGTGGTTTGGGAGTGGACGAATGGGACCAGGGATGGCAGATGGTCTGAGGACTGGACCGACGGATGCAACCAATCTGGAGAGTGACCAGGCTGCAGGACCGAAGGGCAGCGCACAGTGTCTCTGTGAGACGATGCGACAAGGAGCCCAGGGGGAATATATACATAGGGGAGCCAATCAGGGAGATTGGGCGCAGGTGCGCAGGGCAAGAACAGAACAGCCAATCAGAGAAAGGGGAGGGACATTGAGCGCAGATGCGCAGGAACAGCACAGCCAATCGGAGAAAGAGGAATAGGTGAGTGAAGCCGCGCAATCAGGCGCAATCAGGAAAACGGGCGCAGGTGAACCGAAACACCAACCAGGGAATGGGGAACAGGTGAACCCGATGACCCAGCTCATACAACCATGACAACCTTGGCCCCGGTCTCCATCATCTGTAGCTTCAGGTCCATGATGGTCACCTTATTCTTTAGCGATACCAGCTCACTCGTGGCATATTCTGTTTTGAGTGCTTTCTGCAGCTCCTCCTTCTCTCTTTTAAGGACCGTCTTCTCCACCATGCAAGTACATCGATTGGCGCTCTGCAGCTCCAATTGCAACTCCAACTGTCCAGACCAGTTCCTTTTTCAATGTGTCACCCTGGCATCCAAGCTCACCCGGGGTATTTGTCACCTTTTTCTCCAGCTGGGCAGTGTCTTTGTGGTTTCGTTGGGGAAAATCCTTCATCTTGTAGCAAGCTTTCATAAAAAAGAAAAGTTTTAAGACGAGATTTAAAAGAAGCTAGAGACTTGGTTTGTCTTAGTTCAATAAGAAGAGAGTTCCATAGTGTGGGGGCTTTAACAGTAAAAGCCCGGATTTGTAACAAAACTGAGACCTGGGAATAACCAGCAGGGCTCCATCTGCGGATCTTAATGGTCGAGGGGGCATACGGCAGGTCAATAAATGAGAAATGTATGTAGGGGCAAGACCATTTCAAGCCTTAAAAGTGAACAATACAATTTTAAAATCAATTCGAGCTATAACAGGGAGCTAATTTACAAGGCAATCGCAGGATATGGCTATGCCTCCTGTAGTAGACCAACAGCGCCACCTAGTGGTGGTTAAGCTAGGCTCTCATATACCCCGGATGTTGACTGCTGCGACAGTCGGAGAGTTACAATAAAGAGGACCGGACGTTGGGAATTGGTCTCCGGCTCAAATCACTGTTATGGATATATTAGCAGTATAAGATACATCCAGATAATATAGAGAATATATTACAGTGGCGACGAGGATGGGATACCTTTAATGTGAGAAGGTAATCCCAGTAGTTAATAAAAGCGGACGAAGCAACGTGACGCTACAAGCTAGCTTACAGCCAGCTAGCAAGAAAAGACTAGCTAGCCAAGCCAAGCACAAGCATGGCGCATATTGCTGAATACAAGGAAGGTAAAGAGGACTTCGAGTCTTACCTTGAAAGATTGGAGCAATGGATGATCGTTAATGAAGTGGAGGACGGTAAGAAGGCCAATGTTTTCCTGTCTGTGATAGGCGCAGAAGCTTATGGCCTACTAAAGAACCTCTGCATACCAGAAAAACCGAGTAGCCTCACGTATGCAGTACTGAGCGGGAAACTAGAATCCCATTATAAACCCAAGCCACTAATCATAGCTGAACGTTTTAGATTTCAGAAAAGAAACCAACTAGAAAATGAGTCAGTGTCTGATTATGTGGTTGCTTTAAAGCACTTGTCCACACATTGTGAATTCGGTCAGCATTTAAATGAAGCACTGAGAGACCGATTTGTTAGTGGTTTAAAGGTGGAGGCTATTCAGAGAAAGTTGCTCGCAGAACACAATCTGACTTTTGCAAAAGCATGTGAGCTGGCCTTATCTATGGAAATGGCGTCAAAGAATACGCTGGAGTTTGCCAGCAAACCAAGCGGAGCTGCAACTGTGAATAAGATAGACAAGAAGAGAACAAGCAAGGGTGTGTGGAGAAGCAAGTCGTCCACCAGCGAGTGGAAAAGCAAGCAACCTACCAGTGATAACTCTAGACCACAGAGAACAGAAACGCACCAACCCTGTTACCGATGTGGAGGTAACAACCATGCAGCTCAAGTATGTAGGTATAAAACCGAGACATGCCACAAGTGTTCCAAGGTAGGGCACATAGCAAGAATGTGTAAAACTAAAAATAGACAGGGACATACACAGTATGTGGCTGAAGACCACAGTCCAAGTGAGAGAGGAGATGGAAATGAGGATGAACTGTTTGGTGACTTCATGCAGGAGAAAGTAGAGTACCTGGGGCATCTGATAGATAAAGAGGGACTTCACCCCACTGAGGCAAAGGTTGCCGCCATCGTAAATGCACCCCAGCCCACAAACGTCACAGAGCTACGGTCATTCCTAGGACTGTTAAACTATTATGGCCGTTTCATGAAAGATCTGTCGACCGTATTGCAGCCACTACACCAACTCCTGAAGAAGGAAGTTGAATGGAAATGGACACCAGAGAGTGCAGCAGCATTCAGGGCTGCCAAAGAACAGTTAGTGAAAAGCTCAGTAGTAGTACACTACGACACGCAGAAACCACTGAGATTAGCTTGTGACGCATCCCCTTATGGGATAGGTGCGGTAATGTCACACATAATGGAAAATGGGGACGAGAAACCAATCGCCTTTGCGTCACGTACGTTGACAGAGGCAGAGAGTAAATATAGTCAGATAGAGAAGGAGGCGTTGGCCATAATATTTGGCGTGACCAAATTTCATAAATATCTCTATGGCCGCAAATGCAGTTTAATAACTGACCACAAACCCCTCCTTGCCATCTTAGGACCCAAGTCAGAAATCCCTACACTAGCCGCTTTGCGTATGCAGAGATGGGCACTGAGGCTTATGGCTTATGACTACAGTATAGAGTACAGAACGTCAGCGGACAATGCAAATGCGGATGCGTTATCTAGACTGCCGGGGAAAGAAAAGGACAACACAGCGGAGGAGAACAGCATCTTTTATTTCTCATTAGTAGATGAGCTACCCATGCAGGCTACAGAGATTGCACAGAGCACTCTCAAGGACCCAGTCCTATGCAAGGTACTGGAACTGACCCGGTCTGGATGGCCGAGTTACATCAACGATGACACACTGAAACCGTACTTCAACCGAAGGAATGAACTGTCTGTGGAACAAGGATGCATTCTGTGGGGAATTCGAATTATCATCCCACCCATGGCGCATTTCATCGGCAATATTGCTGAATACAAGGAAGGTAAAGAGGACTTCGAGTCTTACCTTGAAAGATTGGAGCAATGGATGATCGTTAATGAAGTGGAGGACGGTAAGAAGGCCAATGTTTTCCTGTCTGTGATAGGCGCAGAAGCTTATGGCCTACTAAAGAACCTCTGCATACCAGAAAAACCGAGTAGCCTCACGTATGCAGTACTGAGCGGGAAACTAGAATCCCATTATAAACCCAAGCCACTAATCATAGCTGAACGTTTTAGATTTCAGAAAAGAAACCAACTAGAAAATGAGTCAGTGTCTGATTATGTGGTTGCTTTAAAGCACTTGTCCACACATTGTGAATTCGGTCAGCATTTAAATGAAGCACTGAGAGACCGATTTGTTAGTGGTTTAAAGGTGGAGGCTATTCAGAGAAAGTTGCTCGCAGAACACAATCTGACTTTTGCAAAAGCATGTGAGCTGGCCTTATCTATGGAAATGGCGTCAAAGAATACGCTGGAGTTTGCCAGCAAACCAAGCGGAGCTGCAACTGTGAATAAGATAGACAAGAAGAGAACAAGCAAGGGTGTGTGGAGAAGCAAGTCGTCCACCAGCGAGTGGAAAAGCAAGCAACCTACCAGTGATAACTCTAGACCACAGAGAACAGAAACGCACCAACCCTGTTACCGATGTGGAGGTAACAACCATGCAGCTCAAGTATGTAGGTATAAAACCGAGACATGCCACAAGTGTTCCAAGGTAGGGCACATAGCAAGAATGTGTAAAACTAAAAATAGACAGGGACATACACAGTATGTGGCTGAAGACCACAGTCCAAGTGAGAGAGGAGATGGAAATGAGGATGAACTGTTTGGTGCGTATCCGATGAATACAGTGTACTCCACGAATACAATTGGTAATGGAAAAAAGGACATTAAGGTCAATATTAAGTTAGAAGGAAACCCTGTAGACATGCAGCTTGACACAGGAGCTGCCGTAACCCTGGTATCTGAGATAGTGTACAAGGAACATCTCTCACACCTGCCACTGAAAGAAAGTAAAGTGCGTCTGTCAACCTTTTCCGGTGAGAACATTCCCTTGATGGGCCAAGTGACTGTCAATGCGAAATATGACAACCAGAGTGGAGATTTACCTCTTGTGATTGTGAAAGGTGACAGACCAGCCCTCTTTGGCCGTAACTGGCTGGCCAATTTTAAACTAGACTGGGCAAGCATATTCTCAGTTACACCAGCAGGGGGCAGTGATAACATAGATGTAGAGGCAGTGTTACAGAGACACAAATCAGTATTTGCTGAGGAGCCTGGCACTATTCGTGAATTTAAGGCAAATATCAAAGTGAAGCCAGATACAAAACCTGTCTTCAGAAAGGCAAGACCAGTGCCATACGCACTAAAAGACGCAGTTGAAAAAGAGCTAGATAGGCTGGAAAAAGCTGGTATTATCTCAAAGATAGACCATAGTCAGTGGGCTGCCCCGGTAGTAGTTGTACCCAAATCAGACAAGTCAATTCGTATCTGTGGAGACTATAAAGTCACGGTTAACCAGAGTGTGGAAGAGGAGACCTATCCACTACCGAACGCCGAGGATCTCTTCACCACACTGGCCGGGGGCACTCTCTTTAGCAAATTAGATCTCTCACATGCCTACCAACAGCTTGAGTTAGAGAAGGACTCAGAGAAGTATTTAACAATAAATACCCACAAAGGACTGTATGTTTATCACAGCCTTTCATATGGAGTGTCGAGTGCACCTTCTATGTTCCAGAATGTGATGGACCAGATACTACAAGGCTTAGAGCATGTGACCTGCTTCCTCGATGACATACTAGTCACAGGCAGAACAAGAGAGGAGCACCTGAGGAACCTAGATGAGGTTTTGAGCCGACTGGAGAGCCACGGGGTAAGAGTGAACAGAGCAAAATGTGACTTCATGCAGGAGAAAGTAGAGTACCTGGGGCATCTGATAGATAAAGAGGGACTTCACCCCACTGAGGCAAAGGTTGCCGCCATCGTAAATGCACCCCAGCCCACAAACGTCACAGAGCTACGGTAATTCCTAGGACTGTTAAACTATTATGGCCGTTTCATGAAAGATCTGTCGACCGTATTGCAGCCACTACACCAACTCCTGAAGAAGGAAGTTGAATGGAAATGGACACCAGAGAGTGCAGCAGCATTCAGGGCTGCCAAAGAACAGTTAGTGAAAAGCTCAGTAGTAGTACACTACGACACGCAGAAACCACTGAGATTAGCTTGTGACGCATCCCCTTATGGGATAGGTGCGGTAATGTCACACATAATGGAAAATGGGGACGAGAAACCAATCGCCTTTGCGTCACGTACGTTGACAGAGGCAGAGAGTAAATATAGTCAGATAGAGAAGGAGGCGTTGGCCATAATATTTGGCGTGACCAAATTTCATAAATATCTCTATGGCCGCAAATTCAGTTTAATAACTGACCACAAACCCCTCCTTGCCATCTTAGGACCCAAGTCAGAAATCCCTACACTAGCCGCTTTGCGTATGCAGAGATGGGCACTGAGGCTTATGGCTTATGACTACAGTATAGAGTACAGAACGTCAGCGGACAATGCAAATGCGGATGCGTTATCTAGACTGCCGGGGAAAGAAAAGGACAACACAGCGGAGGAGAACAGCATCTTTTATTTCTCATTAGTAGATGAGCTACCCATGCAGGCTACAGAGATTGCACAGAGCACTCTCAAGGACCCAGTCCTATGCAAGGTACTGGAACTGACCCGGTCTGGATGGCCGAGTTACATCAACGATGACACACTGAAACCGTACTTCAACCGAAGGAATGAACTGTCTGTGGAACAAGGATGCATTCTGTGGGGAATTCGAATTATCATCCCACCAGCACACAGAGAACGACTACTGTACGACCTACACCAAGGGCACCCCGGAGGGTGCAGGATGAAAAGTTTGGCGAGGGGCTATTTATGGTGGCCTCAGTTGGACAGGGATATCGAACGTGCAGTGCAGCAATGTGATGCTTGTCAGAGTGTGAGGAAACTACCAGCAGTAGCACCACTACACTGCTGGCAGTGGCCTACGAGAGTGTGGCAGAGGCTACATATTGACTTTGCAGAGAAGGATCAGCAACACTCCCTAGTGTTAGTAGACAGTCATTCAAAATGGCTTGAGGTGATCCCCATGGCAACAACTACTGTCGCCAAAACGATCGAAGTGCTGCGGAGCATCTTTTCGTCCTACGGTCTTCCTGAGGAGATCGTCTCGGACAACGGTCCACAATTCACCTCGCTGGAGTACAAAACATTCCTGAAAAGCAACGGCATTAAGCAGACCTTGGTGCCAGCTTACCATCCTGCTTCTAATGGTGCCACAGAGAGAGCAGTCCAGACGGTGAAAGCTTTACTTCTGAAACAGCTGCTCGATGAGAAGAAACAAAACGTCACTATTACAGTGAAACACAGACAACTTCCTGTTGTCATACAGGACCACACCGCACAGCGTTACAGGTTGCACACCAGCATAACTGTTCCTCAAACGTCAGCCTAGGACCAGGTTCAGCCTGCTGAAGCCAGACCTCGCTAGAGTGGTGGGGGACAAACAACAAAAGCAGAAGGACTATCATGACTAACCCGCCTCGAAGCTGAGACATCTGTCAGAGGGGGACTCAGTACTGATCCGAAACTTCCGTGGAGGAAAGGAGAGGTGGACAAAAGGGACAGTGGAAAAGAGACTCGGACCAGTCACCTACCTGGTGTGGAATGGAGTGAACCGACGTTCAGTCCACATTGACCATCTGCTGTTCGACCGACCCTCCAGTCCTCCTGAGGCATTTCAGTTTCAGGATGACCAGATGGGCATCAGCAACACCTACCCTGCAGTTGCGGATTTGGGGGGGGGGAGGCACACCTGGAGCCGTAGGTGCTAGCCCATACTCACCTGAAGATACACCCGTTCCAAGGATGCAGGCTCCGGAGAAGCTTGCAACACCCTTACGAGGTTCGGTGGGCAAGGCCGTGTCGCCTCCTCACTGAGCATCCACTTCCCCTGAGGTGGTTGAGCGCCGGTACCCTCAGAGAGAGAGGGCACCTCCAAAACGACTGTCTCTGTAAGATCAGCGAGTTCCTGAATAAAAGAGTCCTGAGAGACTAAATTGTTCAACTCCTGTTCAGAAAAAAATGTGAAAAAGAGTTCCTGAGACTGATATATAAATGGGCAAATGTGGGTCGAAGTGGGTTGTGTAACCAGTAATGACCAAGTAAAAGATGTTGAAAGTAATTTGCCATATCAGCATGTTTTAGAGTGATAATATTTTATTAGGGGAACTTCATAGTTTAAGGGGGAGGAGTGTAGTAGACCAACAGCGCTACCTAGTGGTGGTTAAGCTAGGCTCTCATATACCCCGGATGTTGACTGCTGCGACAGTCGGAGAGTTACAATAAAGAGGACCAGACGTTGGGAATTGGTCTCCGGCTCAAATCACTGTTATGGATATATTAGCAGTATAAGATACATCCAGATAATATAGAGAATATATTACACCTCCTTTTCCCGGTAGTGAGCCGTAACAACTAGAGAAGGTGGCGGGACCCCTTGCTGATACCAGAATAAAGTGCATTACAATAGTCAAGCCCAGAATAGATCGGCAATTGATAAAAATGACCTAATTTTGGAGAGTAGCTTGAGCTGGATAAAGCATGATTAAACAACATGTTTGATTTGATTATCAAAACCTATAGCGTCGAATATTACCCCCAAATTCTTTGCTGGTATCTCCTTATAACGCTCTTTGCTGGTAAAATTCTCTCTGTAACTCCACACTTGTCTCAATTATTCTGGCTTGTGACGTTCGGAGCGCGCTGCATAATGTTTTTATGCTCCTTCGATGACGACGGGGAGTTCCGGTTTTATCGTGGCAATGGGTAGACGCTCGTGTGAACCGTCATCACCAATTTGTGTAACAATCCGCTTTTCGGTGCTGAAATCACGACCTGTATCCAGTGGCGCCCCCAGACATTTTTCATAGGGGTGGCCAAATGGGGCCACTGAAAATCTTGGGGTGGCACACCAAAACCAAAAGCCATGACTGAATTTCGGGAATTCTATGATGCTGTTGTAGTATACTGTATAGGCTAGTTGAAAACTGTCAATATGAGAGTTAAGAAAAATATACATTATTGATTTAAATGAACAGCACCTAATGTAAAATATCAGATAGAAGCATAATATGCATAATCAGAAGCATATTCTGCATATGCGACTCGTGGCTGGGGGGGGCAGCGGGGGGGCCAGGGATAGTATCAGGGTGGCCGTGGCCACCCCTGGCCACCCCTTGGGGGCGCCACTGCCTGTGTCACAACGATGTCTGTCCTCATTAACACTACAGCCGAGGTATGAAGATTCTTGCCTGGTGTTCATCCATTTCACTGTGTTGACTCGCGGGGATCACCCCGATCTCTACCCCGATCTCTACACACTGCACAGTTGATGGGGTTTGTTCGCATGGCTTTTAAGGATTCAACTACTGAGGCTTTTCTCACCATCGACTTTAAACGTTATGGTCATGATAACAGCATTCCCATTCACACGCTGATAGCGATCACTACAGATGGGGGGGGGGGGCTCGGCAATGCGTGGGGTGCATTCAGGCTTCGTTGCACTGTGCCGTCGTGATCCCGATTTCCCCAGGTTTGTGAACAATTACCGTGTGATCCATCAGCAAGCACTGGCTAGTAAAGTAGTGGACTGTCTTATGTCATGACAGTTGTCGTTATGATTGTTAATCTGATTCGCGCAGTAGGACTCCAGCACCGCTTGTTTAAATCTTTATTAGATGAGCTTGATGCCGCACATGGTGACTTGATTCTCCACGCTGGCATAAGGTGGGTGAGTCGCGGGAAGGTACTGCAGCTATTTGTTGACTTGCTGCCCGAGATCAAATAGTTTCTGGAGTCACGAAATGAGGAGCATGAGGAACTGTCTGATGATGCATGGCTGCTAGACTTAGTTTCCTCACCCACATAACAGCAAAACTGAACCAGCCCAACTTTGAGCTCCAGGGAAAAGACGAAGACAGAGAAGACACACGATCAGTGCTGCCAATGCCTTTAAGGCCAAGGTGGGTGCGTGGGCCTCTCAGGTGAGGAATGGAAGGCTGGTGCACTGCCCAAACCTAGAGAAAATGTCACAATACACCAGAAACAAAGACGCTTTTCTCCCGCAAGAATTCTGCACCCACCTGGAGAAACTGGCATCCGAATTCAAAGGGCGTTTTCAGGAATTAAACGACATAGGGGAGGTTGTTGCATTTATCTCAAACCCTTTTCTCCCCATTGAGAGTGAGGAGGTGTTCACGAAATTCTAGCCAGTGTTTGCTTTACCGGTCGGAGCTGACATGGAGATAACTGATTTGCAAAATGACATCGAGTTGAAAGCGAGACCAAGAGACGGTGACTTTAGGGGTCTTGTAAACACTGAAAAGTTTCCCCTCCGTTCATTTTGCGTACTTAAGGTGAAGGCCTGCTTTGGATCAACATATCTCCATGAGATGGCCTTTTCACAGAGGCAAATAATTAAGACAAATGACAGGTCTTATCGAACTAGTAGACATCTCACAGACAGTGTCAGACTTGCTGTATCAGGAATCAGGAAGGATTTATTGTCATCGCATTCATGTACTTACGTACACAAAAGAGATGAAATTTATTTTCTCCCAGCCCACAGCAGTGCAACACAAAAAGACAAAAACACATATCCAAAACCCTCCAAAAACGGCACCATCAAAATATACAAAGCCAGAAAAAAAAAAAACACAGTCAACAACACTGTTCATTCAGTAAATTTGCAACACAATTAAAAAAAAATCACTGTCCAGGATGACTGTCGGAACCGCCGGTCTGCATGGGCTAGCAGTTAACTTAGCCTGCCCCGCTTCCACATCCTGTCAGACCGCCCTCGGTGTTTCCTGTTTGGGCCCAGCTCTGGTCAGGGCCGTGGTCTTTGGGCCCACAGGACACAGCAGACCAAGCTCCCTCAGCCGATCCAACGCCAGCTCTCCCAGCCAGACACCTACGACACACCTCCCCACACTCCACATGATGACACAAACGTAGACACAGACAAACACACTGCATAGTCGAGGCTAGGTGAGGCCGCCGCCAGGCCGCCCTCGATGGTATCTTGGAGTTATCGGAACTGCCGGTCCGCTTGGGCTAGAAGTTAGCTTAGCTTGCCCAGCTCTCCCCGCCGATCCAACACCAGCTCTCCCAGCCATCAAACGAAATTGATGATCACACACATAAATCTTCATAAAAGTTCTTCACCCGATGACACAAACTCGGACATAGACGTGGACAAAGACATCGTCGGCACTCGGTGAGGCCACCGCAATTGCGAACTAGCGCCGCCATCTTCCCGCACCAGAAGTGATCATTCAAGCTAAGAGCCAGACACAGAGCACTTGCTGATATTGTGCAATCACAGCCATCACACTGAATATGTGTGAGTGCGTGTGTGTGTGTGTGGGGGGGTCTCAAAAGGATATGATCAGTGTTGAATGCCGTTTAAAAGGGAAAGTGAAACAGTACTGCACAACTGGCTTAGGCCTGTAACTGACTGATTGTTGAGGTTATTATGAATGGTGAATGAGTGATGGGCCTGTGGAAATATTGAAAAAATTTAATATGACTGTTGTCATAAAATTTTGAATGATAGTTGCACTTCTGATTATACTATTTGTATGATTAAATGAATACTTTGTCTGTTGTCATAATTAAATTATAATTGGCTTGTGATCTTGGTGGAAGACAAATATTTGATTGGGGCTTTGAAACAAAAATAATTGAGTAATGACTGACAGGTAACAAAATAAAGTGTCAAAGTGGCAGTACATTGTGGGCTTGTTTTTTTCCCCATCATTTTTGCAAGTGGTAGATTGTGTTTTACATTTGGACTTGGGATGTGAGCTTAGGTTTGAAAAGGTTGGTGACTGCACCAACCTTGCATTATAAATCATTATACTGTCTATCTCTCTTTCAAACAAACATACATACACTCACTTGCAAACACATACACCTAAATACAAGGAGGACAAATTGTATCATACGCACACACACACACACAAAAATGCACACATCATGTAAGCTAAACACAAAATACATAATTTTGAGACTGGGTGTTGGATAGGCCATTGTCTGCCTATGGCTCTGGATCCAACAGGCAATATGCAGCCGTTCCTACGAGGGAAAAACACATTTTGCTGTTCTGCCCAGATGACTCTAATAAGTAGTGCGCGCGCACACACACACACACACACACACACACACACACACACACACTTGCACATAAATACAAACATGCATGCATATCTGAATAAATAAAACAAGGAGAGGTGAGGAGAGAGAGAGAGCGAGAGCGAGAGCGAGAGCGAGAGCGAGAGCGAGAGAGAGAGAGAGAGAGAGAGAGAGAGCAAGCGAGCGAGCGAGAGAGAGCGAGACACAGATCCAATATTGTTTATAGTCCTAGTTTGGAGGTCAATGACATTGCCAGTCATTTTCCTGCAGGCCGTCAGTTATTTCCATCAGTGTCACTGTAATAAATTTAAATGATGTTATTGCTGTAAGTAAACCCACATTATAAACTGTGATCTTTTTTTGTTTGTTTACCATTCTGACATCCTATTCCATGCACCAGCTATTTCCGTCTTCCTCATCATCTTCCTAAATCAGGTTGCAGGCTGCACATAGCATGTAGATTGCACAGTTAATGGTGGTGAACAAAACAAAGCCACATAAAAGCATGCCTGTGGTCTTATTTATGGAAACTGCAACAAAACAAGAAAACAAAATGACAACCGTAGACGTTTAGCCAGATTTAAAGTAGTAAATACGGACTCAAATATAGTGACACATAAAAACCCCTGTGAGATCAGATTGCCACAATCATTATTTAAACACCTTCTGAGGAATGAATATTTCCTGTAGTGATTTTGCACACAAATAAACAGGCAATACAACACACACCAAAGTGCAAACACAGCAACCAAAATACAGAAACATAAGTGATGCAACATAGTAATACTCACATCCTGCACACGTAGCATCATCATGGAGAATAAATTGGATTCACATTCAGCATGTGCTGCATGGGAAATGTATACGCTCCCTCCTTATTCACCGCTTCTCTGTGCTATAGATGATGAGGTCATGGATAGCCCATCTTCGTCCCAGCTAGTCAGTTCATTATCCATCACGTCTCACTGGTAGGTATAGATCTCGATAGAGGTGGGTTCAGTTGTGGGGAGAGTGCCAGAAGAAGGAGGGAAAGCTCTAATTAAAACAGTCAGCACATCAAACGACATTTGATTATCAGCACCAATCTATGCACACGTTTATTCACTGAAGAAGAGATTATCGCCTCAGAGAAATCAAGCAATGATCTATTAACCTTGCCTGCAGCTTTAGACGCATTCTGGCATCTGACAGAACTTTAAAAAGTCCTAACATATCCAACCTGAATCTAAAATATTTTTCTTTCCCAAACTAGGCCATTTAAAAAGTGAAAATCATAATCAATGCTGTAATTTCTAAGTGACCTGACAAGATAAAAAAGCAAGGGTGTCCGGGTAGCATATCGGTCTATCTTCTTGCCTACCAACACGGGGATTTCCAGTTCGAATCCCCGTGTTACCTCCGGCTTGGTCGGGCGTCTCTACAGACACAATTGGCCGTGTCTGTGGGTGGGAAGCCGGATGTGGGTATGTGTCCTGGTCGCTGCACTAGCGCCTCCTCTGGTCGGTCGGGGCGCCTGTTCGGGAGGGAAGGGAAACTGGGGGGAACAGCGTGATCCTCCCACGCGCTACGTCCCCCTGGTGAAACGCCTCACTGTCAGGTGAGAAGAAGCGGCTGGTGACTCCACATGTATCGGAGGAGACATGTGGTAGTCTGCAGCCCTCCCCGGATCAGCAGAGGGGGTGGAGCAGCGACCGGGACGACTCGGAAGAGAGGGGTATTTGACCAAGTACGATTGAGGAGAAAAAGGGGGAACACCCCCCCCCCCAAAAAAATGATTATAAAAAGCAATGACTGGTTATCAGCGAACTTATATGATAAAATGCAAGCGTTATCGATAAGCTGATGCTATTACCAGACTCTACAGGCATTATATCCTCAATAACCACCGTCAGCACTCTCCTCCAAACGATTTATCCATGTCTTTATGATGAATTATGTATTTGACAATAGATTTAAATAGTCATTTCATTTTGTAGAGTTTTTGAAATCATGGACGACGACCCATCAGGTCTGCCCCAGTGGATAGGGGGATCTCTGTGAGTGACTGACCCGGGTTGGCCGTGCCCATACAAATCAGGCTCGCCGCTTGACTCTTCCATTCGTGATAATTAAATTTCAGAGTCTGAATTTTGTCCCTCCGACACCAGAGAGGAAGCTGTGAAAAGTCCATTTTCCCTGGGAGGATGTGTGAGGAGGGAAACTGCAGAAACAAATGTGCTTCATTGGGGAAAGGACAGCCAGGAATGGCCGCTCAAAACAACTCCATTTGTCAGTGCTGACTTTATCACATTTGTGATAGAGGGTATTTGGAGGATAATGGAAATTGCAAAAGGTAAAATAAATCTATAATGAACTCCAGCCATATTGGAGGCCAAAAATTATCCAGAAAACTGGTTACCTGATAATTACACTTGGGACACCATGTTTTGTTTTGTTTTTTGCCCATGTTTTGCTTCAGCTTTAGGGGTTTCTTGTTCATATTATCAATCAATCAATCAATCAATCAATCAATCAATCAATCAATCAATCAATCAAGCTGCATTTTATATAGTGCTATCAACTTATCTGCTTGATTTAGTGATAGTTTGTTTGATGCAATTTCTTGTGGCAGTATTTTTTACAAAATGGATTTCATTTTCAATTTTGGCAAGTGAACTAAATCAAGATTTGATTTCCACCATCGGGCCACACCTGCCAATCGTAGTGACTGGTTCACTTCACTCAAAGTTCATTTCACTCAGTTGAAAGGCACGCACCCAAAACCAAGAACCTGAACATGTCTATGAAAAAAAGACCTGCTTCCTCACCCTGCCCCATTTTGACCAGGTCTGCTTATATGCTATCTCAATAAGCAACCTGAGAGTGCTGCAACCGCACTAGCAGCACTACTTTGATATACCGTCAGTCACAGATCAGTGTTTCAGTGTTTAGCACCTGCAGAGTGAAGAGTGAAGAGGAGTTAGGGCAGAACAGACAGTAGCCACTGATGTTATTCATCATCGTGCAACAGGCAATGTAAAAAAAATGTTTGGATAAAGGGACTCGTACATAGTGATGTCCTATGATATAGCTAGCCAGCTATTGATCTATACAGTGTGTATCAAGTGTGGAAGCAGTGTGTATCAAAGGAAACCATAATTCACTTCACTTCAATTCAGTTCAGAGAGGCTTTATTAGCATGACTGCAGTTATGCACAGTATTACTAAAGCTCATTGTTAGAGAGGTTGGCACAGCTCAGGAGGTCGAGCGGGTCATCTAGTAATCGGAAGGTCACTGGTTCGATCCCCGGCTCCTCCAGAGAGTCTGTCGAAGTGTCCTTGAGCAAGAACCCCTAACTGCTCTTGATGAGGAGGTTGGTGCCTTGCATGGCAGCCTCTGCCATCACAGTGTATGAATGTGTGTGTGAATGGGTGACTGTAAGGCGTATATTGTAAAGCGCTTTGAGTGGTCAGTAGACTAGAAAAGCGCTTATAAATGCAGCCCCTTTACTATTTATTGTATAAGATTATTCAAAATCACAATGAGATCAACTTTACTATGTATGTAAGAGCAATAAAACAACGCAAAATTATACAACAATGAAGCATTGTTTGGAAAAAAAAGCCAAACCATAAAATGGGAGATAAGCCAGAAAAGTTTGAGAAAAAAAAACAAAACATGGTGTTTCGACAATACATAGTGTATCACACATGCTCTCTCTTTTACAAATAAGACTGGCACCAGCAACACCGAGTAAGAGCAGATATTAGTGTATTAGTATATTTGCATATCAAACAATGAAGGCTGTTAATTGAAAATGCATTAGTTGCATAGCATTTTCTGTTCTTACCTTTGGCTACCAGCCATGCATTTTGCGGCTGCCTTCTGAGCAAAGCTCCCCATACTAGCTGCAGAATGCATCTGTGCTGAGGCTGACTGCTGCTCTGCTCGCTCCTGCAGTATGGACCCAGCGCTGGGTGAGATGGTTGAGCCTGTGCGTTAATAAGAGTGTGGGGTAGGCTCGGCAAACACTATTTTTTGACCCAGAAAAAAAAATTACTTGGGAGTTAAAACACAGGGGAGAACTGCAATAAACAAATAATGAATAAATAAACAAATAGATTATGAACAGGAAATAGAAAAAAAGAACTTCCTCCATCCACTTTACCCTTATACCCATTGTAGGCTAGATTATGGTGAAAATCTTTCATTATATAATAATAATAATAATAATAATAATAATAATAATAATAAATGAAACACATATTATATCTAACTAATTTAGGAAGTAAAATTCATCTATGGATCATCCATCCATTATCCAAACCACTTATGCTGCTCTCAGAGTCGCGGGGATGGAGCCTATCCCAGCAGTCATTGGGCAGCAGGCAGGGAGACACCCTGGACAGGCCGCCAGGCCATCTCACACACACACACACACCTAGGGACAACTGAGTATGGTCGATTCCCCTGACCTACATGTCTTTGGACTGTGGGGGGAAACCGGAGCCCCCGGCGGAAGCCCACGCAGACACGGGGAGAACATGAAAACTCCACACAGAGGACGACCCGGGGCGACCCTCAAGTTTGGACAACCCTGGGGCTCGAACCCAGGACCTTCTTGCTATGAGGCGATAGCGCAATCACTGCGCCACGGTGCCGCCACGGTGTCTATTTATTAACTAATAATTAAAAAAAAAAAAGATCGTCATGAAATGTTATCCAAGCTAAACTACAAAGAAACAGCCGTGCAGGCACGTTTTGAAGTCTCACGCCAAACTCCCAGCCAACTCCTCGAATTCGCGCCGCCATCTTCCGACACCGGCAGTGGTTGAGGCAGAGGTGGGAGTAAGTCACACATGTGCAAGTCACAAGCAAGTCTCAAGTCTTAACCTTCAAGTCTCAAGCAAGTCCCAAGTCACTGTGGTGAGAATCAAGCAAGTCAAGTCGAGTCCCTGCTATAAGTCAAGCAAGTCAAGTCAAGTCATTGCTCAGGTCAAGCAAGTCACAAGTCAAGTCATACAAAAATCTGATGATCTACCCCAGTTTCCACATTTAAATCAGTAAAGACAGTGGTACACACGTTGAGTTTTATTTCAACATTAACTATTGCAGCCTGCTTACAATTATCTAACTTACTTAACTGCTTACTTCTCCCTTCAGGAGGGTCACGCCATTTCTCCTTGGCCTGTTAATGCATCTGTCTAAGGTGCTTCTCATTAACTTAACATTAACATTTCTGTGCACCAAAAAAGTATTGCATCATCAACTGAATAGTGTATATAAAATAAAAACAAGTATATATAAAAAATATTGCCTGAAATGTAAACAATGCTGACATTACATCAAACCATGAAAACGTATTCACATTTAATGGTTTTAGTATGCCGCATGCTATTCATGTTATTTTGTCCTGTTCATATCCACACTAGCTAGCATCCCTGCCACAAGGTTAAAGGAATATTTCACTTAAGTATAACTTATCAAGTTTAAGCAGTCTTATCTCCATCTAAGTGTATCTACAAGTAGATTACATGTCCCTGTCATCTGCTGTCAACACCACCATTCCTCCCAGGTGTCAGGCTCCTCATGACAGGGACAGCAGTGGTTGCTAACTTACTTGCAGATACACTTAGATGGAGATAAGACTGCTGAAACTTGACAAGTTATACTAAAGTGAAATATCCCTTTAACTGTGTGGCAAAGTTGCTAGCTAGTGTGGATATGAACAGGACAACATAACAAGAATAGCATGTGGCATACTAAAACCATTAAATGTGAATAGTTTGAAGTTTTCATGAGTAGGATCTGCAAACTATTAACAGAATCAATCAGAACCTCTAGGTGGCGGTATACACGGAACAGATGAGAACTGATTTAAGTCAATCAGTCAAACGCCCGACATGTTGTAGAATATTATTTGCCACACATGGCATCGGACATGAAAAAAAAAGAACATTTCAAAAGTAATATCACATGCACACAGGAAGTGGAATCACACAAGCCTCAAAGCTGGTAGTGATCTTGCTGCCTCGAAACATAAGTCAACTTACAATGCATTGAACTTGCAAAAAATTAAATTTGATAGTACTTTGTCACTGAGTCGTGAGCGATGGGGTCGCATAATCACCCCGCCATGGCTGAACACACGTTCAACAGGTGCACTTGATGCAGGGACTGCCATAACTCTTACCGCCACCTTGAACAAAGAGGGGAGGGTGCGCCTGTTCATGGCCCAAAACTGAAGGCAGCTCTGTGCATCACAAATGTCCAAATAGTGGTTCAGCTGAAATTGGGGACTGGAACTTTAATCCATCCTGTTTTTTGCGGTATGCTGAGAACAGCCCAGACTGACGCTCTGGCTCTGCTGGTGTCATTTGGTCCTGCTCATCGGTGGTTGGACTGGTCATGCACACTTCTCTTAGAATCAAGTCTGATGAACAAGCAAAAACAATAGTCACAAAATATTTCTATCAAAATATATCAAAATATTTTGTCCACTTCATTAACATAAATGTGGCAGGCAAAATGAACACTTTTCAATATAGCACACTCCAGTACACCACCAGCACCCACTACAACCTCAGTAATAAATATAAAATAGAATTATCACCTTTCTGACAATGTCAACAAAAACTGAAGTGCTCAGTGAGTGTATATCAACATACTGATCATTTCTTTTACAGCCCATTTCTTCTATGGTCTGACATTAAAATAGGATTACTACGGAAAACAACATACTTTTTATCATCACAGACACATCCTCCTTGATGTTTTCAGGGGCCAAAACATCATGGGTCAATCACATGGTGCCAAATGAAGGATCCAGCAGAGCAGCTTTTAGGTATAGAGGGTCAGAGAAGGGTAAGGTTGCTCCATCACTCTGGTCATCTGCCATCCTCACACTTACAAATATCCCTCTGAATCTTCTTTGGAGTGATCCTTGCAGGCTACGGATCAAGCCACCCAAGTAGCACACTTTCTCTTTTTGATTTTCCAGGTGATGATTAAGAGAAAGGATACAGGGTACCACAGCACTTATAGTGACAATTTTTTCTCCTTGTGTGAGATCCACACAAGGAGACATTCACTAGTTCCTTTATCTGATTCCTCTCTCTGGCTGTGAATACTGTCTCTTTGTGTCCCGCATCTTCAAGAACTGTAGACAGTTTCAGGTGGTCACAGTTGAGCACTGATGTCAGTTGCCTCAGTGTAGAATTCCAGCGTGTGGTAACAGAGGCTGGGATTCCACGCTGCCCAAACTCCTTCTCAAATCTGTCCTTGAAAGTGGTGCGTGTGTGGAGCAAAGAGCTCAACCTGGAAGCTTTGGCGAGAGCTGCACTGAGTACTTTAGTCTCTTTAAGGCCATCACCTATAGCCAATTGAAGAGTGTGTGCAAAACATTGAAGTCTTGTCTGGGTTTTTGCACTCAAGGCATTTTCAACCATCTCTTGCTCTTCCACTGTCAGGTCGTTCCAAATGTCGAAATCATCAAAGTCATCTTCTTCATCTCCCTGTCCTGGAAAACATGTAGTGAACGATTTTTTTCATGTTTGCAGCATTGTCACGGATGATGTGATCAACCTTTTTCTTGATCTGATATTCTTCACATATTTGCTCAAACTCTTCGCAAATTCTTTCCCCTGTATGGGATCCTTTGAAGCGGTTGCATGCAAGCAACTGGGATTTCAACATAAGACTGTCATCTTCGATGTTGATCCAGTGTCCTGTAACTCCAAGAAAGCCTCTCATCCTGCGGTCTGACCATATGTCCACAGTCACTGACACATTATCTGCCATTGCTAGTTCATTTTTTAGCTTGATTTGCCTATCTGCCACCAGACTGTCAAGCTTTGAAGTAATTGTTCTCACTGGAGAGTACTTCTTGTCCACTATTGACAAAAACTGATTAAAGCTTTGATGTTCAACGATAGATAATGGCATGTTGCACTTTATAATGAGGTCAGACAGTATTGAGTTTGTAATAGCTTTCTGCTGGGAATGGTTGCAGGTGTACAGTTGCACACTCCTCGAGTCGATGAATTGGGAGATTGGAGGCTGGTTAAGATCAAAAGTTGCTTTGGTATGGATGTACTTGTCATATCTGTAGACAGTAAAAAGAAGAGAGAGAGAAATATATTTAGCCCACATTATGATCTTCATTGCATCGTAAATTATTAGAAATATAGTTTAGATATATGAATGCAAGAATCAAATAAGATTAATATTAATCAACAGCCTGAGGACCTTCTGGTCAGCACCATGCCTCTCACGTCTTGATGGCCGCTTCCGAACAGCGACAAAGGGCAACACCTTGGAGATGCAGGGGTCCTGCTCCTGACTCAACCTGAGCTCCTCGGTGGATAACATTGGCAGTGTATCCTGACCACCCGACAGATGCTGAACGTGCTGGACCAAACTGAGTGCTGTGAATACTGATGCATCAGGCCAGTCACATTTGGCTTGACAAAAAGCCCTGACCTCAGCTGCATCACAAGCAAACCCAGATCGCGCACTACTCACTGTTTGGGACTGGCAACTGAGTCTGAAAACATCCTGCACAGAGTCCCCCTCAACTCCGTCGGCTTCCTGAACAAGGGCCGGGTAGGGCTCCCTAAGTAGCCTCTGACTGACGGGCTTGGAAAAAGGGTCGCGACTCAACACATCCGCCACCACGTTTTTCTTCCCTGGCAGGTGTTTGAGATCGAAGGTGTAAGACGCCAACTTAGACACCCAGCGGATCTCACACGCGTCAAGCTTCGGCTTCGTTAGGAGATAAGTCAGCGGATTATTATCTGTCCAAACGGTGAAGCTTTGACCCTTCAGCCAGTGGCTGAACTTTTCACAAACACTCCACTTCAGCGCCATGAACTCCAGTCTACGAGCTGGATACTTCCGCTGTGAGGCACTGAGGGACTTGCTCGCAAAACCAACAGGTCTGGCCTTGGACTCTCCTCGGGGCACTTGAGACAGCACCGCGCCGAGTCCGTCTAAAGACGCATCGACCGACAAAATGAAAGGAACCTCAAAGTCTGGATGGGCAAGCACCACACACTCCAGTAACATCGTCTTCAACAGATCAAATGCTTCCCCACATTCCGTCGTCCAGTCTGCGGAGGTAAGCTTACGGAAGCTGCCATGGGGCTTCTTATCCTTAGCTGACCTCCCCCTCCTCTTTTGTCCAGCTGTAAGGGCGAACAGGGGCTTAGCCACGGAGGAGCAGTTCGGGAGGAAATGCTGGTAGTAAAATACCATACCAAGGAAAGATTTGATCCTACGAACAGAAGGCGTGCACCCATCACCTTCCATGAGATCCTGCACTGTCATGTTGGAGATTACCTCTACTTTGGAGGGATCGACAGACACACCTTCGCCATCAACCACGTGGCCCAAAAACCGCACCTGCTTCTGCAGCAGATGACACTTTTTTGGAGCCAGTTTCAAGTTGTTCTCCCTCAACCTCTGAAACACAGTGCAGAGCCTCGACAGAGTCTCAACCTCTGACGGCGCGAAGACAAGAAGATCATCAAGATAGTACAATGACCAGGAGACGAACAGTTTATACATCGGTTCTCCCGGCTGCAGTGGGAAAATGTGGAGTGAGCCGGAGACTTACAAACCCTGCATAACCGCTGCGGTGCGTCTGGCACCTGCCCTGCGGCGCTAGCTGGCGGTTGAGTATAAGTCGGTGTCCGGACTGCAGCGCTAACTGGAACCTGAGTCTGCATTGTGACCAAACGGTCTAGCAAGCTCACCAAACTCCTCATATAGTCATCACCGCCAGAGACAGGTGCAGGAGACGGTGTAGGAGACCTTGCACAAAATGGTGTAGGAGATGAAGCATGAGCCGGGACGGGAGATGGCACCACTGGCACGGTCGTGTTCAAGTCAGGAGCCACGTCGTCTACAGGGACATGAACCTGTGAATGGAACCTACGCTCTACCGCGCCTGCTTCATGTTGTCCACCTGCAGCAACACGGGACTTCCTCTCCAGCATGTGCTCATCAAGCCTCTCTTGGATCTCGCTAGCAGACCATTTCCCTGCAGACTTGAACTTAAAAACATTGGCAAGAGACTGATCTGGACAGTGTTTGATAAACATCATGCTTACCTCGTGGCTTGGCT
The DNA here is from genome assembly GCF_029633865.1 of Lampris incognitus. Taxonomy (NCBI): domain Eukaryota; kingdom Metazoa; phylum Chordata; class Actinopteri; order Lampriformes; family Lampridae; genus Lampris; species Lampris incognitus. Next base: position 73,258,922 of record NC_079213.1, on the reverse strand, counting down.
CTTCAATGCTACGGCCTTGCCGCTTCAAGCATTCGTCAGCCACCTCCACTGTCTTATTAAGCCTAATCCAATACTCCATAGCGTCCTCACCTGGCTTGGGCAGCGTACTGTAAAAGTCTGCCAGGGGCATGCTCGAGTATGTGAGGTCACTAAAGTGTTGCTTCAGTACATCAAAAATAATGTGGGGGTTCGCTATGTGGTCGACAGATGTGTTGCGCAGCTTTATCCTCACCACGTCCCCTGCTTTCCCCATAAGCTTAGCTAGAATCTCATGTGACTGCTCACTAACTGGAATGGCTCGCTTCCTCAAATACAAAGTCATAAGGCTCTCCCACTCATGAACTGTAAACTTATCAGAGCTATCGCCCCTGAAAATAGGAGGCTCCCTAGCGTCTGTCTGCATTACTACTCTAACACTAGGCACTGTCTCCGAACGCTGTTCAGCAGACCTAGCACTGTCTGTGTGTGTGTTTCTAAGCATTTGTGTTTCCTGCAGCTTAGCAGTGATTGACTCTCCTATCTTCTCTGCTAACTGAGTAATGAGCATGGCTAACTCACCCACTGGCTGCTCGCTGTTACCTAGCACAGCCCCTTCGCTGATACCTGGCCTGGCCCGTTCTACGTAGCGTGTGGAGGTAAACTGAGGAGTGCCAAATGTGGTCGAGTCTCTAGGTCCTGGTGCTCTGGTGTCTGGTTCCCCGCCCTCTAAGAGCTGCCCGAAACTCCTACCTACACCTAGCCATAAACCCCCACCCACATCTAACTGGTACCCCCTCTCCATAGCACACTGGCGATCCAAAAGATCCTGATCAGCAATGTTACCCCCACCTACGTACGAACCACCCTCTGCCATGTTCCTACCTCTAACACTCAGATAAAATAAAAAATAAAATAAAAAAGTGAAAAGCTCAATTCATTTAAATAATTGAATCTAGAAAGCACTAAGAGATTGAAACAATCACATACAAATTCACCAATAGATTAATCACATATGCACATATCTAGTAGTTTACATCAATAGATTATTCACACGAGTCCTTCAATCACATCAACATTAACTTTTTTCCTTTTTTTTTTCGTGTGTTTTTCTTCCTTCAATATATATAAATCTCCTGTTCACAAGCCCAGTCCATGGTAACCACAGCTATGACTGTCCAGTGTCCACACATCTCAACTCCAGTCCACTGTAACATGAGTGCACAGTCTATAGAAATACCTGAGGACGTCTGGGGCTTGATGACGACAGCAGCCTCCCGCGGCGAGCAACTGATGTCGCTCTCAGGATCCAGGAGGGTCACGGCACCAATGTAACGGGGGCAGTCCTATGCTGTTCAGCCTGCTGCACGCCCGTCACTCTCATTATTAGCTCTGCGTTGTGTTCTATTTTGGGTGGGGCCCCAGGTGTTGTGGGGGGCCCTCAGTCTCTCATCATCATCATCATCATCATGATCAAGGAAGGAGGGGGGACACACAGGACTCTATTTGGCCCACCTTGCCATTTATTTTCGAAATAACTGGTTTCTACTGCCGGTCATTTGAGCTTTGTATTGTCCTATTCAGCAGTCTAGACTAGAACGGCACATATGGGTACTTCACTCGTGTGCGTTAGAAGGAGAAACCGTCCACGGGACTCCGATGTAAGGAAGGATAAACAAGTATTTTATCCCACAGCTTGCAGTATCTTCTTACAGGGATACTCAAGGTTACGTTCTCCTCAATCAGCAAAACTGTGCTACGGTAAGAAACACGTGTGGCTCGGCTCGGTCGCTGCTTGACACTCCCCCCCACAAAACAAAAATGGCCTCTCCCGCGTACCCACAAGACCTCTCTCTTAAAGCGACAGTACATGTATATGACGGTCGTTGTAAAACATACATAAAAGTAAATAATGACATAAAATAAAATGTAGTAAACACAAATAACAGCACACAGACAGGATTTGGTGATATTTCATACTCAAACAAAATAAAATAAAAACATTAATTTTAACCTGGTTACACTAGCAATATCTGAAACTTGGCTTAATGAGGGACAAACTGACATGGTCGAGATCAAGGGATATGAAAGCTATTTCATTAACAGAACTCAGTCAAAGGGTGGTGGTGGGGGGGGGATTGCATTATACATAGATAAAAATTAAAAAAGTTATTCTGTTGGTAAAATGTCATTTGTTTTGGATAATATCATGGAGTGCATCACAGTAGAAAATAGACATGGGGAAATCAAAAAATATACTAATTAGCTGCATTTACAGAAAACCTGGTTCCTGCATTGATGCCTTTAGAGAAAAGTTATCAGAACTTTATACCAACATAAATAGCAAGAAAATGGTTTTTATCTGTGGGGATTTCAACATTGACTTGTTAAACCCACATGATCACAATTCAACTTCATCAATTCCATGTACAGTACCAGCCTATAGCCCGCAATCACAAGACCAACCAGAATAACAACGCACAGTGCAACCCTAATTGACAACATATTGACCAACGTCATTGACTGCAAAGTAGTAAGTGGAATAATAATAGATGACACTAGTGACCATCTGCCGTTCTTTGCAATAATCCAGAGCTGTACCATGACCAAGAAAGATATCAAAACCTTCAAAATGACAAGGCACATAACACAAGATGCTATCAGTTATTTTAAAGAAGACCTAATGAAACATGAATGGAATAAAGTTTATGTAGAAGATGCAAATGAGGCCTGTGAATCATTTCTGTCCATTATAGTAACGCTGTATGAAAAAAATTGTCCACTAGTAAGGAAAGTAGATAAATATATGCTGAAAAACCATGGTTAACTAAAGGAATACTAAATGCATGTAAGAAGAAAAATGTATTATGTAAAGAAATTTTAAAGAAAAGAACAATAGAAGCTGATCAAAAATATAAGATATATAAAAACAAATTAACTAGAATTATGAGAATCAGCAAAAAGGAGTATTACAGTAAATTACTAGAGGACAACAAAAACAATATTAAACAAACTTGGAATGTATTAAATTATATTATTAAAAAGGAAATGGGAAGGCAGGATACCCTAACCATTTCCTGACTAGTAATAATTCAACTGTTAATGACATGGCCATGGTTGCAAATGAGTTCAATACATTTTTTGTCAGTGTTGGTCCTGATTTGGCTGAGGAAATTGCAAAGACCGGTAGCGGAGACAATGTGGAAAACAAGAAAACGTCTGTTAAAGAATCCATATTTATAAGGGGAACAAATGAAAATGAAATTATTGATACAGTTAAAAATTTCAAGAACAAGAAGTCCACTGACTGGAATGGAATAGACATGTTTATGGTCAAAAATATCATCAAATGCATTGCAAAACCTTTGTCTCACATCTATAACCAATCCCTACAAACCGGTGTTTTTCCAGACAAAATGAAAACAGCCAAAGTTATACCAATCTATAAATCTGGTGATAAACACGTCTTTTCAAATTACAGACCTGTTTCCTTGCTTCCACAGTTCTCAAAAATGCTAGAAAAAATATACTTTTCAAGAATACATGACTTCATCACAAAACATAATTACTGTATGATCAGCAATATGGTTTTAGAGCAAACAGAACAACTTCATTTGCACTCATAGAATTTGTAGATGAAATAACAATGGCAATAGAAAACAAAAAATATGCAATAGGGGCATTTCTGGATCTAAAAAAAGCATTTGACACTGTAGACCATGAATTATTACTGAAAAAACTACAATCACATGGAATTAGGGGAACCGCACTCTCCTGGTTAACTAGCTATCTAAAAGACAGATATCAATATGTTGAATTACAAAATTCAAGTCTCACCTACTGAAAGTCACATGTGGCATCCCCCAGGGCTCAATGTTGGGACCATTACTGTTTATTCTGTATATAAACAATATTTGTGAAGTGTCTGAATCTCTGAAAGCCATTTTATTTGCTGATGACACAAATTTATTTTGCTGTGGGGATCATCTGGATCAACTCCTGGATATAGTGGAAAAGGAACTGATGAAGTTAAAGACGTGGTTTGATGCTAACAAACTAACATTGAATTTAAGTAAAACAAAATTTATAATCATTGGTAACCGTAAAGTTAACTCAATCAAAAAACTCATGATTAACAATGTAGAAATAGAAAGAGTGACTGAAATTAAATTTCTTGGGGTAATAGTGGACAATAAATTATGTTGGAAACCACAACAATACTATTCAAAGTCAAAGATCTTCTAAATCAAGCTTCACTTTACATCTTGTACTGTTCCCTCATATTTCCATACATCACCTACTGTGTGGAAGTGTGAGGGAACACCTATAAAACCAACACCGATTCAATCTTTATTATTCAAAAAAGAGGATAGTAAACAGGGATAGTAAACAGAGCCAGCTGCAGAGAACCAACAAACCAACTTTTTATCAAACTAAAAACACTAAAATTCAAAGATCTGGTGGACTTTAAAACTGCTGAAATCATGTACAAAGTGTTAAATCATAAAGTACCCAGCAGTATCCAGGGGTTGTTCCAGTTGAGGGAAAGTAATTATGACCTGAGAGGAATATGTACGTTTAAACAAAACCCAATAAGGACAAATGCAAAATATCATTGTGTCACAACCAAAGGTGTCAAGATATGGAATAATTGCAGTGATGAAATGAAAACATGTGAATCAATAAACAAATTTAAAAGACTCTTTAAAAATAATATTTTGAACAGATATGGGATGGAGCTGTGACATCTTGTGTGAGTTCTTGAGTTGTTTTGATGTTGCTCTGCACTTGCTTTGTTCTTGTTGTGTTGAATGAATGATCTTTGTATGGTTTACTAGATAGACGTCATGGTCACTGGTGGTAGATGATTGAGTTTTCATTTAAATCACACAGTTCACTGTTGATATACTAAAATAGAAAAAGGGGGTAGGACTAGAAAAGTTTTTTTTAACTTCTGCCTTCTCATTTTCGAACTGCTGAGATTTAAAACAAATGTTTGATGATGATATTGCTTTCTTGTTTTGATTTTTTTCTCTTTTGTTTTCTTTTATTATATATGTTAAAAAATTTAAAGTTCGAAATAAACAAAATAAACAAACAAACAAACAAACAAACAAACAACTCAACCGACCCTCATCGCTGGTGACGTCAGGGAAGTCCTGACATAGTAATTTTGCTCTGTCGTAGTGGGTACAGCAAAGGAATGATGGAGTGCTTAATGATTCGTGACTGTGATGAAAAAAGAAACAGAATGACTTTGCTGAGTGGGTTTAAGACAGGTACCCTTGGAGTCTACGCGTAGGAAGCGAGTGCACGGGGGGAAACGCATTAATGCGTTATTGATCACACTGACATTACTATCAGCTGAGATGAACAAAAAGGTCACAGTCACTCACGCTGGCTCAACTTTGCATGTCCACCTCTCCTGAAGTGAGTGAGAGAATCGCATAAACAAATCAAACACCTAATGAGGCCTTACCCAAAACTCTTCTGTAATCACGCATATCTGCGTAATATGCATGTTTTGGGTTGTGAGTACTCCCTGAAGTAAAATAAAAAATGCAAGGGCAAAAAAACAAAGACACAACACGTTCTGCTCATGTATTTGTGTACAAATATTTATCAAACCTTTTTTACAAGCTGGTATTTTATATCTTTGCACATTAAGGGCACCTTAATCATTATGAAATGCAGCTCTCCCATGTTGGTTTGACTACAAATAATAAGATTTAGCACATTTAATATATATATATATTATAAAGGTGAATACTTCATTCAAATAGAGGGTTTGATCCCTGCAGGGTAACCTTAATCTTGTGCAGCATTGTGAAAGTTGTGACTGTTCAAAGCCAGAGTCTTGACAGGTTAATGAGCTCAGGGTGGATCTCTGGGAAATGAGAGCTCCACTTTGAATAGCAGACTAAGACTTCAGTAGATATGAAGGGTGTTGCCACAGCTGTCTGCAACATGGTCACAGGATATTGGCCTCGCTGGGCTTTGGTTAATAGTAGAGCAAGGGGCAGTGGAAGAAGAAATGATTCGCAAACAATGGCAGTTATCAAGATGGGTCTTGACTGAATAGAGACAAATGGGTACAAGACCCTCTCAGTTGTAAATCATTCCTCTTATTATTGCATCAAAAACGGCAAGAACATTCATCAGGCTTATGTTCCATTTTCAAATATTGTCTGCCTTTTTCCTCCACTGGCTCCTTTCCTCTGTGACCTAGAAAGTGATATCTGTGTCTGCCACAGTGTTGCATGCTGTCTCAATGGTGGAGGAGATGAGATAAGCTTCTTAAAAAACACCTACTGCAATTTGGAATATGCAGGTGTGTATTGAAGATACACAAGTGTATCTCTCCAAGGAAGTCTTTACAGATGACATCACCCCGATCCCCCCCCCCCCAAGTTTCTAAAATCCTTAAAACAACTACTCTGACTTAAGAAAACACGATAGAGGGCGTCCGGGTGGCGTAACGGTCGATTCCATTGCCTACCAACATGGGGATCGCCGGATCGAATCCCCGTGTTACCTCCGGCTTGGTGGGGCGTCCCTACAGACGTAATTGGCCGTGTCTGCGGGTGGGAAGCCGCATGTGGGTATGTGTACTGGTCGCTGCACTAGCGCCTCCTCTGGTCAGTCGGAGCGCCTGTTCGGGGGGGGTAGGTAACTGGGGGGAATAGCGTGATCCTCCCACTTGCTATGTCCCCCTGGGGAAACTCCTCACTGTCAGGTGAAAAGAAGCGGCTGGCGACTCCACATGTATTGGAGGAGGCATGTGGTAGTCTGCAGCCCTCCCCGGATCAGTAGAGGGGGTGGAGCAGCGACCGGGACGACTCGGAAGAGTGGGGTAATTGGCCAAGTACAATTGGGGAGAAAAAGAGGGGAAAAATCAACAACAACAAAAAAGAAAACACGATAGGGTACTTTTATAACCTTGAAGTGTGTGTGTGTGTGTGTGTGTGTGTGTGTGTGTGTGTGTGTGTGTGTGTGTGTGTGTGTGTGTGTGTGTGTGTGTGTGTGAGTGTGTGTGAGTGTGTGTGTGCTTGTCCACAATGTAGGTTTATCAGCGCAACATTCACATTTTGCCATGTCATCCAAAATACATTTTTTTACTTCTTTATTGAATCAAAATCAGAAACTAAAACCTGCTGAAAATATATGATAGCCTACAACAATAGCAACAGAAGACTGGGCCCTGATTCAGTCATTGTTACGATAGGGTCACTTCATCTCTAACCAGTGTCCATTTCTGAAGATCAAGTGTCCAATAAACTGTCTCAAATGATCCCCATTTTTACTTGCTCCCTCCTCTCCTCCGACCTGTTTCATACCAAATCTCCCCTTACCTGGTAAAAGTGATAGAGAGGGAGGGGAGGAAAGGAAGGGTTGAAATGTGCAGCCTGGGTTGCTCGACATTATAAAACATATACTCGAATGCTGAATTTAAGTTTAAGCTTAGTTTAAGTTTCCTTTATTAATCCCCTTGGGGGAATTAAGTTATTGCAAATCAACCCATCCCTAGCTGTGATCTGTGAGCTAGGAGCAGTGGCCTGCTGCCTTTATGCTGCGCCTGGGGACCAACTCCAACTGCCTTGGTCAGGGGCACAGGCAGGAGTATAAGCCCTAACGTGCATGTTTCTTTTAGGGGAAACCGAAGCACCAGGAGAAAATCCACCGCAGACACAGGTGAAAACATGCAAACCCCACACAGAGGACAACCTGGGATGATCCCCAAGGTTGGACAACCCCAGGGTTTGAACCCAGGACCTTATTGCTGTGAGGCGAAAGTACTAACCACTGGGCCACTGTGCTGCCCAAATGGAAAAAAAAGAGAAAAAATTGACACTCAGGTATACTATAGGCTTGTTAATTCCTGTTTCTTGCTAATCAGATGAAGAGGCTGTTATGTTCGTAGGTCAGGAATGATGGCGTTAGACCTGAGTACTAGAAACATTTTATTCAGCAGGGCATCATCCCAACATGGTAAAATTAACCTGGAAGCAGTAACCATCTGTCATATACATCCTGCATACTGTACACACTTCCTGTTGTTCAATTGTAACATTGTATTAATGCATTGAACACAACATTTTCCCCTTTTTAGGAAAGAAGTGACTGTCTCATAAATTGTAAAGGCATACTATATGCATTGAATTGAAAATAAGTGTAATTCTTTGGTAATAGAATGATCTGACACTATAACCACTTTACGCCTTCATTGTTAATATAGTCAAGAAGAAGAAAGCCACTTTATTTTTGTCATTGTACAGGTTACAATGAAATCTGTTTTCTGCATTTAACCAATCCTATTGTATAGGAGTAGTGGGCAGCTGCAGTGCCCAGGGACCAACTCCAGTTCTTCTTTCCATTGCCTTGGTTAGGGACACAGACAGGAATATTAACCCTAACATGCATGTCTTTTTGATGACTTGTCTTTTGTCAAGTACAGGAAATTCACATGAATCAGCGTATTATTGGTCCAGGCAATTGAAAGATCATTTAGGGCTGACATAACAACAAGATGGATCAAATAATCCCTCTGACTGAAACAGTTAACAGTACAGTAACAGTTAACCTCCAGTACAACCTAATATTCAATAATCAATTCAACAGTCATGAGGTCACTTAACTGCAAACACACAAAAATCACAGGTGTGAAACATTCTACAGTGTAACTCCATGTAAGAGTCAAGTAACATAGTCCTTCAGCCTGCTGGGCTGGCAAGTATCTCGCATGAGCCTGGGTGTGCGAATGAGGTCAGGTGGCTTAGTTTCCTCATTTGTGTGTGAATGTGTGTGTAGCTATGGTGTTAGGGAATGCAATAAGGTGGGAGCCATTCCAAGTTTTACTTTTATTCAATATGTTTGTGCCTTCACCAACCTTCTCACTTATTGTTAGAGGGTCACTAAACTTCCTGTGTCCTTTGGGGACATGTAAAGGGTTTCTCGTGTACACTCTGTCCCCTTTTTGGAAGCAAGGGGATATCCGTACATTCCTTCATTTTGTGCTGGTGTTGGCTGACCCTGCAGCGAATGTCCACATTTGTCCTTGAGGATATAGGAGTAGGTGGCAACAGAGTCAGCTTTGTATACATCGGTCGTCAATGGAGCAGCTCAAAGGGTGAAGTACCAGTTGTGATGTGGGGTGTAGCACGATAGACTTGCAAAAATGTAGTTACGGATGGTTTCCATGGCTGGTGTTGCTGAATTGCCAACTGTATGGTTTGTTTGAGCACCCTGTTAAATATTTCTATAGCTCCACTGGCTGCGGGATAGTAGTGAGAGGAGCAATAATGGAAGATTTGTCTTTCCTGCTTGAAGGCAGCAAAGGGTTTCAGAGGTTAACCACTCGCCATTATCTATCACAATGCTCAGAGGGTTGCCATGCTGACTGAACACAGATGACAGGAACGCAAATCACAGTGTCAGTAGAAATGATGTGAGTAAAGGCAACCTCAGGCCATTTGCTATGATAGTAGTCAGGGTGACTGCATACCTGCAGTCTGAAGCAGCTGTATCAAATGGCCCAACAATGTCCAATAGCAACCTTCTTCCATGGCCCATCCGGAATAGGCACTGGTTCTGGTACAGCGTTAAATTGGTTTCGCTCTTATCTGACTAATAGATATTTTAATGTTTGCATAAACAATCTTGTATCCTCGTCAGCTCCCCTGCTGTGTGGAGCCCCTCAGGGGTCTGTCCTTGGGCCAATCCTCTTCTCTTTATACGTGCTTCCTCTGGGTCATTTCTTTAGTCACTTTCAAGACATGTCATACCACTGTTATGCCGATGATACTCAGATCTATTTCTCTGCCAATAACCAATAACCTGAATCAACTGTCCTCCCTCCATGATTGCTTAGCTGCCACCAAACACTGGATGTCTCTTAATTTCCTCCATCTAAACTCCAACAAAACTGAAGTTCTCTTGGTTGGTCCTGAGAACTTTGCCACTGCAGTTGATCAGTTTATTGGTCCACTTAATTTAAACATCAAACGTACTGCTAAAAATCTTGGTATCATCTTTGACCAAAATATGTCTTTCGATCACTATGTTACTAAGCTTGTCTAATCCCATTTTCTTCAGCTAAGAAATATTGCAAAAATCAGAAATATTTTGTCGTTTAAGGCTATCAAACATTAACTCACTTCCATTTTCTCACATCTAGATTACTGTAACTCCCTCTACTCTGGCCTCAACCAAGCTACTTGAAATCGTTTGCAGTTGGTTCAGAATGTAGCTGCTAGACTACTAACTGGAACTAGCCATAGGTCTCATATTACCCCAATTCTTGCATCCCTCCATCGGCTCCCTGTAAAATTCAGAATAATCTATAAGATCTTATTGATTACATTTAAAGCACTGCATGATCTTGCCCCCCCAGTTATATTTCTGATCTTCTCATTCCTCATTCCACTTCCCAACCACTCTGATCCTCATCCAACTGCAAAACAAAAGGTGACTGTGCCTTTGCAGATTTAGCCCCAAGCTTCTGGAATAATCTTTCTCTATCCATTAGATTTTCTGAAACTTTTTAATGTTTTAAGCAGGGTCTAAAAACCTATCTTTTCAGGCAAGCCTTTTTATAGATCCCCACCCCTGCCTTCTGTTTGGTTTAGTTTTTCACTTGGTCTGTTACTCCCTATGCCATGTCTTATAATCATTCAATTTAGCTTATGTATTTATTCATATTTTGTGTATTGAGCGTAAAGCACTTTGTAACTGTGTGTTTTTAAAAGTGTTATATAATTTATTTTTTTTTGCTTTGCTTGCTTGGTTGTAGTGGAACTGGGTGTGGCTTGGTGGTTTTGTCATTCAACTGGAGCGATGACAGGAGCGAATGGCACTGAGTACCTGAGCATCCATCTTTGGCCTCCAGTAAAGGTCACGGAGTCATTGCTTTGTCTGCACCACCCCCTGATGAGAGTTGTGTGCAATAGAAATCAGGACAAGGCGGAGGGTAATGGGTACAACCAACTGAGAGCCACGAACAAGGAAATTGTCAGATAGTTCCAGGTGGAGCTTGTAGTCGGGCAGCAGTTCAGGATAATGGCCTTGAGGTGAAGGAGGCCAGCCCGGTTTGATCTGAGCGCAGAGTTTTGTAAGCTCAGGGCAAGTTGCACAAGCAGAGTCAAGATCAGCAGCAGACAACGTCTTATGAACAGTAGAGAGGAGAGCAGCAAACTCTGTGTTGCTGTCATCATCCTGTGCAGAAGCAGCAGTAACATCAGCCGATGGAGTAGCAGGTAAGGGTAAGCAGGACATGCAGTCGGCTGGAGTATTTTCAGAATCTGGATGGTAGATGATGTCATAATTGAAGGACATGAGATGAGCAGACCATCTTGACCTGTGTAGACAAGCATGCCCGACACCCTTTGTGGTCAGCATGGTTCTCAGTGCCTGGTTATCCGTCCGTAGGGTGAAGCAGTGACCCCACAGGTAAGTACACCACCTTTCAACAGCCCACACACAAGCTAGGGCCTATTTTTACACTGTAGTGTATTTACTCTGAGCAGCAGAGTGGGTTTGAGAGGCAAACGCCACAGTCCTTTCAACCTTATCTGGGGCCACTTGTGACACTCCACCAGCTAAACCTGTCCAACACATCCGTGGACACTATGGTGTGCATTGTGGAGTCAAACAATGATAAGGCCTGGTTATCTATCAGAATTTTCTTTACTGCTTCAAAGCTAGCCTTTGCATCATCTTTCCACTGGAAGGCACTGTCGGTCGGTCTCAGGCATGCATGTATAGGTTCCACCACAGTAGCATGGTTTGACAAGAACTTGGAGTACCATGAAAGCAGTCTGAGGAAGGCGTGCACAGTAGTAGCATCAGTTAGTGCAGGGGCATTGGCCTGTATGCATCCTGTTTCAGGAAGGAGGTCATCAATTAAGACACTATGTCCTAGGAAAGGCAGGCTGGGCTGGCGGAAATGGCACTTCTCTTCATTAAGCTACAGGCTGGCAGATTTCAGATGGTGTAAGACAGATTTAAGGGCCTTGTCGTGAGCAGGCATGTCACAGCCATGGATTACGATGTCCCCTAAGTAATTCTCTACCCCTGGCAGGTCAGTAAGAATGATGCTTATCATCTTCTGGAATGCAGCAGATGCTGAAGCCAGGCCATACGGTACACAGCAGAAATGGAACGGTCCGTCATGGGTGATGAATGCTGTTAGGTTGTGGCTGATTTCATGCAGAAGCACTTGGTAGCAGGCACCATCAAGTCAATTGTAAAGAAGACAGTGGCACCTTTGAGGGTAGACAGTAGTTCATCTATAGGGGCAATGGAAAGGTATCCACAATGACTGCTTTATTGGGCTCACACAGATCAATGCACATACGAATTTTGCCTGACTTTCTGTCACAACAATCGGTGACACCCATGCTGAAGCATCAGTTATACCAGCTGCAAGCAGATGAATCAATTCCTCTGACACTTCGTTTCGTTACAGACAGTGGCAGACAATGAAGTTTTTGGTGCACTGGTGTGATGGCATCATCAATTTTCACAAAATGGGCAAAGTTCTTTGCACGGCCAAAAGCAGAGGTAGATATAGCAGTACACTCTAGCACCAGTGCAGGAGGAGAAGGGGCAGAGGTAGTATCAGGACGCAGAACCCTGTTTTGTACAATACGCACTTGTAGTACTGTCATTAGGTCTCTCCCCAACAGTTGAGTCCCACTGTCCACAATGAAGAAGGTACAAGAGCTTTGTAGTTGTGTAGAGACACATTCACGGACAAGCATCCAAAGACAGGGATGTGTGTTTTAGGGGATGCATCAAGGGAATGTGGCAGAAATGGTGCACGTAGATGCTGTGAGGCAGGATGGAGACCGAAGAACCTGTGTCAACAACCAGGTCCACCGTGCAGGGCTCTGAGTCTAGAGCTGAGATCTCCACAGTACATGTGATTTTATTGGTTGCACATGCAGCATGTTCTGTGTAAAGTACTATAACTTCTGGCAGTTCAACCTCACACACTTCTCACGTGTGGGACTGTGTGGAGTGACACACTTTGGAAAAGTGACCAAACTTTTTATATTGTCTGCATGTTGCTGTTGCTGCTGGGCAGTTCGTTTTACTGGATAAGTGCACCTCTGAGCCACAGTAATAACCTGTTTTTTTCTTCCTGTGATGAACAGGAGCAGTGGTACTGGCGGCATTTGCCTGTTTCCCTCTCCCTTTTCATATGTATGTATGCTGCACAGCCTGTACTGGAGTTGTACGTGTGTTTTCAATTTGAGTAGTCAATGTGAAAGCTCTCTCAAGTGTAAGTTCGCGATCTAACAACATTTTGTCACATATTCGTAGGTTGCACACATTTTCTATGAGCTGGACACATTTAATTTCCTCTGTATGTTAGCCAAAATCACAAGTTGCAATAAGTTCACAAAAGGCTGCCATGCTTGGGATCATTTACGGCAAGCATGACGTTCTGCTACTACATTAGCCTTTGGAGTAAAGTACATCTTCAGCACATTCACAGCAGCATCGTACATAGCACCTGTGTTGGGAAGTGAATAGAAGATCCTTTGTCCCTCTATACTGAAGCAATGCTGCAGGACAGCTTCTTCTGGCAACTGGCCAATAATCTGATCACGTTGATGACCAGTAAATACTTCTTGAAGATTCGTAGTCATGTTTTAAATGGTACAGCAGGCTCACCGGGACACGGGAGACAAATACTTGGAAAAGTCATGTTTGCAGCCATCATCTCCGCGAAAGGACATCTAAATAATCAGGAATCTTGTCGCCAATTTTGTTATGTTCGAAGGTTAAGAAATGACACCATTAGACCTGAGTACTAGAAACAATTTATTCAGCAGGGCATCATCCCAGCATGGTAACATTAAATATTTGTCATATAAATCCTGCATATTGTTCACACTTCCTGGAATTCAATAGTAATATTGCATTACAGGAATGGAGACCAGAGGGTGTGCTCCAATTATTGGGGCATCACACTGCTCAGCCTGCCTGGGAAAGTCTACTCTAGGGTGCTGGAAAGGAGGCTCTGGCCAATTGTCAAACCTCGGGTCCAGGAGGAACAATGCTGATTCCCACCTGGCCGTGGAAAAAACTTATTAACTCTTTACCCTTGCGGAAGTGCTGAGGGAGGCATGGGAGTTTGACCAACCAGTCTACATCTGTTTTGTGGACTTGGAGAAGGCTTATGACCATGTACCCCGGGGCACTCTGTGGGGGATACTGCGGGAGTATGGGGTACCAGAGCAGTTTTAGCCATCTGGTCCTTGTATAACCAAAGGGAGAGTTGTGTCCGCATTCTCAGCACAAAGTCAAACATGTTTTTGGTGGGTGTCAGACTCTGTCAAGGTTGTCCCTTGACTCCAATTCTGTTTGTGGTATTCATGGACAGGATCTCAAGGTGCAGCCAAGGTGAGGAGTGTATCCGTTTTGGGACCCTCATAATTGCATCTCTGCTCTTCGCAGATGATGTGGTTTTGTCAGCGTCACCAGAACGCGACCTCCAGTGTGCACTGGGGTGGGTGGTTTGCAGCTGAGTGTGAAATGGCTGGGATGAGAGTCAGCACTTCCAAGTCTGAAGCCATAGTTCTCTACTGGAAAATGGTGGATTGCCCCCTCCGGTTCAGGGATGAGTTGTTGCCTCAAGTGAAGGAGTTCAAGTATCTCAGGGTCTTGTTCACGAGCGAGGGTAGGATGGAGTGGGAGATTGACAGGTAGATTGGTGCAGCAGCAGCACCAATCCGCTACAATGTGGACGTTGTACTGGACCATTGTGGTGAAGAGGGAGCAGAGCCAGAAGGCAAAGCTCTTGATTTACCAGTCAATCTTCGTTCCAACCCGCACCTATGGTCATAAGCTTTGGGTAGTGACCGAAAGGGTGAGATCGCAGATACAAGCAGCTGAAATGAGTTTTCTCCGTCGGGTGTCTGGGCTCAGCCTTAGAGATAGGGTGAGGAGCTCAGATATCCGGAGGGAGCTCGGAGTAGAGCCGCCACTCCTTCGCATTGAAAGGAGCCAGTTGAGGTGGTTTGGGCATCGGATTAGGATGCCTCCTGGGCACCTTCCTGTGGAGGTTTTCTGGGCACGTCCAATTGGGAGAGACCCCGGGGTAGACCCAGAACTCACTGGGGGAACTACATGTCCAATCTAGGAATGTCTTGGGATCCCCCAGGAGAAGCTGGAGGGCATCACTGGAGAGAAGGACATCTGGAGTGCCCTACTTAGCTTGCTGCCACTGCGACCTGACCCCAGAGAAGCAGCTGATAATAAGATGAGATGAGATGAGATGAGCTATTACAAAAATGCATTGAACACAACAGAGGCTTTGACTAAAATGTATTTTTTAATGCTACAATAAAATGAAGTTTCTAACTGAGAAAATCCAGCACGCGTTCATCTCGAATTACTGGCTAGAAATATGAATTCCAGCGAGGAGCACCAGTTAGCCTACTGACCTCAAAAGCATGATGTAAATCTCGTAAATGCCCAAAATAAGGGGCTCTGAATCAGTCCAACCCTGTTTCAGTCCAATCTAGATCTACAAAGGGGTGTAAAATAATTACTTTTTACTATATCAAGTGCTAATTTTTACTCTTTTTGCTTTTGAGGTTTGCTCACTTAGATTAGTTGAGGTGGACTTTGACTGGTTTGGAAGCTGCATTAGGAAAATGCCAGCAACTGTTAGCTTAGCATAAACTATATTTGCCTGACATCTACCGGCAGCATGCGCACAACACAACTAGTGACTCCTCTTGTAACCTGGTGATGTAACAGCTGCACCATGGTTGTTAATATAGAATTATTCTTAAAGATTCATTAACAAGTTAAAAAATGTAATGTCATTGCTATTCATATTGCTCAATGTATTTTACAAGCAGAATGATTGGCAAATAGGATCCAAAAATTCTATTCCTTTTCACCATAACCAAAAAATAAATGGACCCAGATGTCTAAGAGTTCCAAAAAGGACGACAACAATTTAGAGGTCTATTGCAATTTCATTTAAACTAAATGGGCCAAATATTGATCTTGTACTGTGGAATTATTCAATCACTGTAGAAAAGAATGACTGTGCATGTGATAGATCTGTTATTCAATCAAAATATTTTGGATCATTACACCTTCGAGGGGACTTCCTGCGCTAGATGAGGCGGGCTTCTAGGTCAACACTATGGGAAAGAGATAACCAAATAACTGCGATTCTGACAGTATCTCTTTATTGTTTGTCACTGATAGTAATTAGCTCCAGCACCACGAAAACCCCTATGGGAACTTATCTGAAAAAATGTGGCATGCAAATGGGTGGATCCCCATTACTCTTCAATTAAAAGTGCTCTTCTGCCTCGTGTCGTGCCCAAGGAGAAAACGGCACCTGAATACAACATAGGTTTACCTATGCTGGATCATAACCAGTGGAACAAAGAGAATAGCTGTTCTCCTATAACATCACATGAAGCAATAAACCTTTGTCACGCCACTTTTGAGTTGTGTAAAGTCATCACTTTTGTAACCAGGTCGCAAATTAAATTAATTAAGCCAGTGTAGCAATAGATTACTGAAACTAAACAATTCATGTTAAAATGAGATGTGGTTGAAATATGGCTCAAAAACCCCATCCTAGATTTTTACCCCACTTTGCAACAGACGAGACACATACATGCCTCTATGAGTTACTGCTTTTTTATCGTTTCACATTACTTAAATTGAACTCATGTTCCGTTTTGTTAAACTGAAACTGGCTTACGTGCCAGAATATAGACTACTTTGTAAGTTTTTGTAACCTAATAGACTATTGTACACAGTGACGGCTGGTGGTGATATTGGGTGGGTGGGCTAACAAATACAGTATACCCACTGCAGCAACAGTAACATAACATCTGAGATACCAAGTTAGAGCAACGACACTATATACCTTGTTATAGCAAGTGCTGTAAAGCTGTACAACAACACTATAGAGAAGTATAAGAATGGCTTGATGCCAAACTCTCTCTCTCTCTCACATACACACACACACACACACACACACACACACACACACACACACACACACACACACACCATTTGACTAATTTTCTGTATACATTAGCACATGCCATTTTTAACAAGAACAACATATGCAAGAATGATGGAGTGATATGCTGCTACGTGATAGAACAGAATGAAGAATCGTGTAGCCTACAGTGTCAGAAAAGGGCTCACCTAAGGATGCACAACAAAACGTGTCCCAACTGAGATGACTGCCAATAAATACTGCAACTGTTTTTATCACAACTGTTTTGCAACACATTGTGTCAAACGTGTCCCGAATTAAACAATTTGGTAAGCACAGCAAAAATAACGGTCATTATAGAAGAGAGACAAGCAATGTGTAGAGAGGAAAGCTAAACGTGTCTGATGGTCTTATAAGAGGTCTATAGGCTTGGGCCTACCTTATTTGAAGAGAAGCTCACATCGACGACCTCTCCGGGATGCAAACAGGTTAATCACCATGTCAGTGAAGTCCGGTGATTTTTGGATTAAGTCCCGCTCAACAGACATAGCCAGGGCGTTCAGCCTATCCTGTCCCATAGTACTTCGGAGGAACGATTTGATCCTCTAAGAAGTGTACTGAAACACCTCTCTGACTCTCCAGATGTCATGGGGGTTGTGATGGCTATTTGTGTTCATTGCAGTGTTTCAGAAAAAAGTGCTCTGAAGATTGTTTTCAGATTGTTCCCTGAGCACCACCACGCACTGGCTTACACATGCCACGTCGGTTGTCTCATCAGCTTGCACAGCCACAAATGGTGCCTGCGATATTTCATCAGCCAGTTTGTTGTCCATAAACAGCTAACATACAATCAAGCAACTCATTTGGCTCGTCTTAGACGTGTACTTGGCAACCTGTGTGTTTGACAGGTGATCGGCTAACTGGCTATCCAAAAAAGGGAGCTGGTCAAGGAGGTCCAGAAACACGCCCCGCTGGAGTGAAGTGGGTCGGAGATTCTTCGGACCCCTGCAGAGCTAGCTCACGTGCCCCACAAAATGTAATATAGTCCACAATCCGTGACAATGAATTACTGTTTTTCTTTACCAGCTCGTTGTGTCTCTGTATAGAAATGCGGCGGCCCTCATCAAGTTGACAGGCGATGTTAACTTTACCCAGCATTCATAGCGTTACGCTATTTCCAATGTGACTTGTGCTGCATTCATGTTTCCTAAAAAGCAAGCATGGGAAACAGAAAATTGAATTCTTCGCTACACTTGCCGTTAGCCAGTCCTTTCGTTGAAACCAAGTAACACAAAACTTAACGATTTTGTCGTTTGTGTTATCTGAACATCGTTTGGACGACGTGTCCCCAGTCTCTTCGCTTCCATGTTTTCCTCCAAAGACATTGAAGAGAATGGATGACAGTTTTTTAACACCTTTATTATGTGAACAAAATCTGGCCATAACAATAACAAATCAGCAAATAGTACAAATCAGACTGAGCTATTACAAATGTTGTAGTATTTCACAAAACAATAAAAAATAAGGAATAATAATAAGAATAAAAAAACCCCAAAAAGACCGACGTCTAACCACAAATCACTATAACTTACCCTTTAGCCGAGCGGTAAGTGATGTCGCCTTGTGGGGCAATACACTCCATATCGAATCCCGCACCGGGCGAAAAAATAACTGGTTACACTTATTTGGTTTGTATACATTTCAGGGCTTTCTTAAGATTTATTAATTCATTCATGAAGTCTAAGAATAGTGGGCTGGCCTTAAAAAATCTAGATCTATGGATAAATTGTTTAGCCATAATAATCAGGCTATTGTACAACATTTCCATATTTTTATCCTCCATTATAACTCCAAATGTAGAATCGTTATAATCTAAATTGGGCAAATTAAAGTTTTTTCAGAGACCCAATTTTGAAATAATTGCCAAAAGGTTCTAGTATATTTACAAGTAAAAAACAAAAGTTCTAATGTTTCGCTGACAGAATCACAAAACATACAATTGTTTTTTTTTCAATGTTAAATCTTTGTCTCATAAACTCATAACAAGGATAAATATCATTTATCATTTTAAAATGAGTTTCTTTTGCTTTTGGTGAAATAGGGAGAGTGAGGTATCTGGTTCTAATTCTGCCTGTAATCTCTTTAGAATAATTTTTTAAAAGATTTTTTTTTTAATTTTAATGGTAGAGGAAAGAGTACAGAGGTAAGGGCACCCCTTGCAGCTTTGTTTGTACATTTTTTCTCCATAAAATCGAGATTGTCTATGTGAAGTGAATGCATCTTTGGTACTAACACGTCATAAGTCAAAATTCCATTTATCATATTCATCATTACTTGTGGGATTGACTTGATAACCACTGAGTATTGTTTTTCTTTTTGTACACGTCACATTGAATTTATCAATGAATTCATTGTACTCTAGAAAATTTCCTCTTGAATCCATTAAATGTAAAATAGACCAAATATTAATGCTGTTAGCCCATTTATACCAGCCGTCCCTGATTGTATATATCTGTGTTCAGTAGACATCATTATGGAAATGCTATGATAACTTGTGTGTGTGTGTGTGTGTGCGTGCGTGCGTGCGTGCACGTGCAAAGTATATGAATCTAAACTCTCAGTGACAATGTTAGCTATATGTTGTCTGTATGTACTGCAGACACTTTTTTGTTGTTGAAAGCACAGTAGACCCATGCAGCTGGGAGGAGGTGTAGGGAGGTAGCAGAAATCAAGAAGTTCAAAGGGGGACAGGGTGTTGACCTTTGCCAGCTGTCACTGGTTCCCCATGAAAGGCGCACCTGGCATAAGCGATGAAGCTTGCCCTCAGCAGGGCACAGGTACATAACTTTGTAAACACACTTTGAAAACCATGGCATTTTCCAGGATTCCCTAAATGAAAAAAAAAATAATAAAGGTAAGAGAAAACAATCCACTCCACAGTGTGTATCATCTAGGAGGTACCAGCACAATATAACCACGATTCCTAAATTCATGCCCACTGCTCCTTTTCATTTGAAATATTGAGCCCGCAGACATGGGTTTGAAATATATCCATTTGAGATTAATCTTCTTTTGAATAGGGATATCTGCTTTGATGTGCTTAATGTATTAGAGTTGGTTCCCGCTTGTCAGGAAAGAGGATAAAGATAACTAGAATTAAACCCAAATTTTATGTGGCTGGTCGCTGGCCCCGGGCTCTTATCAGTTCAGACCTGCCACCTGCTGTCACAAAGGCACACAAATAAGTATTGTAATTACGGCCATGCACACAGAATGTAACTTCGACCAAGGGATGTGAGAAAAGTTCTTTTTTTCAGACCTCTATCTTAGGAGAAAATAAACCTGCACTGGTAGGAAAGGAAGAAAAAAGGGTAATTTTTTTGCTGTTTATTTTAAATACTTTTCTATCAGTAGTTGCAGTAGGGAATCCTCTGCTTAAACAGTGCTGCACCACTGTTTGTATGGGTTTTAGTTTTTGTTTAATTTATTAAATCGGGGGTTTAATTTTCCACTTATAAAATTTAAGAAAATGTGAAAAAAAATTTAGAAGATTAATGCTTGGAAAAATTATTGTCTAAGCGTTTCACAGAAGAACTGATAGCAAGTGCCAGCAAAATATGACTGTTTACATTTGATTTGAGGTTTGCTTGAATTTGTACGGCTTGTAGCGAGCAGGCCATGTATTTCGAGTCATGCCAGGTTTAGAAACCGTTCATGGCTCAAATGCAATTATGAACAACAGATATTACCTCATGAATTTAAATCTGCAAATTGACTTGGGCAAATACATTGTTTCTTTGGCAAATGATTTTATCTGTTATCTAGCCAGTGGTTTGGTGAGGTCAATGTAATCTGACAGAATAGCACAGCATCACCTTTCACATGTCCTTACCAACACACAAAGTTACCCAGATTATAAAAAAAAAATCAGGATGTGATGTAAAATGATGTCACAGAAGGAAAATAAAGGTCACTCCTTTGGATCAGTTGGTGCCTGCTTGTGCCCCCCATACAGTATATCTGCTATGGGATGGTCAAACTCAATTCTTGCAGCTACAAACAGAATTGAAAGGGATATGAAATGGTCTTGACTCATTTTTGCATTTCTCTCTTTCTGATAATTTAATCAAATTGTTGTTTATGTAAGTAAAATGAAATCCCTTATGGTTGTATTTCACCTTTATAGCTGGGTTTGATCAGTACTCTGCTGGTCAGGTCATAGAGCCAGGTCAGGAGCAATGTAAATATGACTTCAGGGATGTATATGTCTATGTCTATGTCTATATATGTTTATGTTTATGTATATGAACAAAAGTAGACTTTGAAGAAAATGCTATACATTTGGCATAGGGCTTCAAAAATAAAAATATGCATCAAGCCAATTTCATTTCATTGGTGGAAAATCAATATGTCTGATTGTCTTATTTACTTTAAACATACATACTGGGGGATAAACAGAGCTGTAGCCAGAGACCTACCTGAGCCTACTGTCATTTTCTGGGTGATTTGTAAAAGAAATAGAAATAAAACAACTTTGTGACAGCAAACATTTCAATCATCAACAAATGATCAACAAATCAAACTAAATCAAATCAAATTCAAGCAATGGTTGAGTCTACTGACTTAATTTACAGGTCTACTTTTTCCTTATGTGTGTGTGTGTGTGTGTGTGTGTGTGTGTGTGTGTGTGTGTGTGTGTGTGTGTGTGTGTGTGTGTGTGTGTGTGTGTATTCCATGGGGTAGAGGTGAGTGGTGGCTAATCACCTATGAGTGATATCTCATTTAAGATTTTTTAAGGCAGAGGATTTTGTGTGAGTAAGAGTAACCAGAAGCAAAATAACTGTGCTAAGATAAAGGGGGCAGTGTGGAAACAGGGATACGTTATCACCTTAATCATCTTAAATGGCTGCAATGGGGTGATGAGGTAGACATATAAATGCTATTCTGGTTTAAACCTGGTCATGAAAATGCACACGATGGGAAGGAAGGCACCGACTTTCACCCCGTGTTAGTCAGCACTCTAAAAGCCAAGGGAGCTGAGACACTCAGGGAGCGCTGATTAGTGGTGAGGCACAGCTGGAACAGACTGATGAAGAGGAGGTGAACTAATCTGAGATGTTAAGAAGTAACATTCCTCTTAAGGCGGGGAGACCAGCTTGGCTTGCGGAGCTTGAAAATTAGTAATATTAAAACGACTCTTCTTGGTTTACTGGTATTTGCTGTTGCCAAATATTTGTTTCTGTGGAAATTGAACCAATACAACCAAACCCAAACTAGATGATGTTCTCTGATTCCAGAGACCTGAAATAAGCTATTGAATAAGATCTGTTTTTGTTCAGTTTTCCATCCATCCATCCATCCATCCATCCATCCATCCATCCATTCATTATCCAAGCCGCTTATCCCAGTTGGGGTCATGGGATGCTGGAGTCTATCCCAGCAGTCAATGGGCGGCAGGCGGGGAGACACCCTGGACAGGCCGCCAGGCCATCACAGATTCACACCTAGGGACAATTTAGTATGGCCGATTCACCTGACCTACATGTCTTTGGAATGTGAGAGGACACAAGAGCCCCCAGAGGAAATCCACGCAGACATGGAGAACATGCCATCTCCACACAGAGGACAACCTGGGATGAACCCCAAGGTTGGACAACCCCAGGGTTCGAACCCCAGACCTTCTTGCTGTGAGGTGATCATGCTAACCACTGTTCCACCATGCTGCCAGTTTTCCATTAAAATTTGAAAAATGAAACAGTGATGATGTAAATAGAGCCTTCACCCAACAGAGATTACTGCTTTGCAAATAAATAAATAAATAAAACTTTTCTGGACATCACTTTTTTTTCCATTGCTCCAAAAGTCTTCTGGGGGCTCAGTGACAAATTATCACCTAGTTTTCTCATCTGTCATTGCTGCTAATGCCCCGGGGGATTCCCTGTAAACTTTTGGCCTGACAAGGGATTTACGAGCCACATGACCACGGTTTGGCCAAAAAACACGTGGAGAAACAACAACGGCGTTGCTATATTCCACAAACAAAGGTTTTGATAGATCCATATACTAAATCTACATCACTGGAGGGCAGCTTTTTAGCTGACGGGATCATTCAGAATGACTGCGCTTTCTGGGGGTTCGTGCAGCCTCAGTTTATGCTTTCCCCTCGTTCTTCCATTGATCCACAGCTAAACTCCAGAGACGGTTAAAGAGACTTACTGGGATTATACATCCTGACTGCAGTTTTGCAACCTTGCACTCCGATGTACTGATTCATCCTCAAACAGTGTGAGCAGAAAATAATAGCGGCTGCACGTGAGGATGAAAACGATCACATTAATGTGGCTCAGCTTCAGGTGACTATACTTCAAAGTGATACAGCTCGAGTGTTCGAGATGGAAAAGTGCAGGTGAGAAAAATATCTACTTAGCTGCATTGACACTTCGGCCTTCAGACTGGCGGGCTAAAGCCACTGAATGTCATCAGATGTGCAACGCTTCTTCAATTCTGAGGAGCAGATAGGTTTCCGTTATGCAGGCATGTGCTGACCGACAGTTAAAAGCAACATCTCCCTTTCACAGGAGTACCACGTGTAATGAAACTTGAAAAGCAAACATGGGAAATGTAAAAGTGCAAATCCATTTAGATCCATGTTACGTTTGTTCTACTTTCTAGGTCAGCCATGAAAAGGACCAGGTTTCTCCATGTAAGAAGGGAGCGAGAGATTGTGTGTCTAGAAAGTGAACCCACTTCCTAGGACGGGGCTCATTGAAGGGTTGGTGAGGATTAGGATCAGACATGAGAGAGAGACAGACAGACAGACAGACAGACAGAGAGACAGACAGAGAGTGAGAGAGACAGACAGAGAGTGATAGAGAGACAGACAGAGAGACAGACAGAGAGTGAGACAGACAGATAGACAGACAGACAGACAGAAAGAGAGAAGTCAGACTGTGATGGTCTTAGGGGGAGAAAATTACATCTTATCCACACTGCCTGTGGATGGGGGGGGGGGGGGTATAAGAGAGGTGTGACAACACAAGGGATCTTAATTCAACCTGGGCGGGGGATGAAGGGAATGGATGAGCAGTGAGGTGGAATCAAGCTTTTGTCTGACTTGGGTCATATCTGATTAAAGTACATGAGACGGGAGTGAGGGGTAATTTTCATCAGGCAGCTAGATAAGCCGGAGCCACACAAGACAGTGATTGTTGGTGCAGCAGGACCCGATCGCAAGCGCATGCTCGCCATTGCCATCTGAATCCCAGCTGATTAGCTGAGGAATAGAGATGATACTCTCCTTCTCTCTGTATCTCTTATGCATAAAACCTAGCCTTATAAAAATACATTTGTGTGTGTTTGTGTGTGTGTGTTTGTGTGCACACGTGTGTGTGTGTATAGACATAATGTAAAATAACTAACCCCCTTATGAATTTCCAAGTAATTGCATATAAGAGCTGTGCATAATCATTCCATCCCTTGTGACATGTCGTGATGCTTTCTTGTGAAGTTTTTTTTTCTCCTTTGGACGCGGTCATGATGTTTCAGACGGGCACCTCTCTCCTCTGCAGCTACCGTATAACAGCTACAGCCTTTTATCTTACCTGAGCACACAACAGCCAGAGGTATATAAAGCCGCAGGGGCAAATTAGCACAGTTTTCAGAGGATTTAGATTTTGCATAAACCACTCTCATATTCCTGGTGGATTATCAGACTAAAATAACCCCCCCCCCAACTACCCACACACCCTTTAGCAGCAAATACCTTTTAAGTAATTGCTATGATAAGAAAGCGTAGTCCCATTTTAACACTTAAAGGATCAGCAAGGGAGTCCCTGTATGACCAGTGGCATGGATAGCAGCTGTCCCCGTCCTCTCTGCTTGTGGTGGTGTTTTTGGTAAACCCATGTGACGCACTGCCCCGGGCCCGGCTTCAAACATTAATCACACACTTGGCATGACTCAAATATATACAAACATGCATGCTCACATCCATCCACCAACACATGCATGCACTGCATGCATGTGTTGCACAATATACAAACATGTATGTAATTTTGATAGCACCAAAATTGATTGACTTTAATCATTTATGATGAATAAAGTCTAAGCATACAAGGGATCTCCACCATAATAAACAGGAATTCCTACAATGGGAGGAGAATCCAGTGAAAAGAATATTAAAAATCGCGGCCTGTCCAGGGTGTCTGGGATAGGCTCCAGCATCCCCCGCCACCCTGAGAGCAGGACAAGCGGTTTGGATAATGGATGGATGGATATTTAGCGGTGGTTATCATCTGATTGAGCTTTGATTTAACGACCATACCAATGATGAAAAGCAGAGCAACGACAAGACATCGGTTTTCAGACAACTGCCAAACAGTGTTGAAAATTTAATGCCTATAGTCTTGGGCCCAGCTCATGGCATGTGCTGAGAAGCCATGATGGCCTACAGCATGACTCATTTATTTAAGGGTCAGTGAGTCCAATACATTTGCTCACAGCCAGCCTTTGAAACAGCTGATGTGATCTTAATTGAGTCTAGTTCATCGTTGCAGGAAAGAGAGGGGGGGGAAACTCAGCCCTGTAAGCCACAGAGGTAAAGGGAATCTCACAGAAGATAATTGACAGCCCAGGGATCACCAGCTGAAAGATCTACTCTACACACGGGGGGGGGGGGTGGTGGGGGGGCGATGGAGGTCATGTAGCGGTAGGATGTCATCAGCTTGGTGACATCCTAATGCAACAATCTTCACCTTCAGCCCTCAAGAGAGAGGTCAGCAGAAGACCTCATCTAAAAAGAAGTTGTACACGTCAAACTGGTGAGTGATGAGAGCCTCAAGTAAATCCTGCAACTGCTGAGATTATCTTTCCCCGCGCGAGCATCACCGTTTACATGCCTCATGCAATGCACAGCATGACTATAGAAATACGATGCAAAGAAAATAGAGTATTTATAGAAACAAAGGCAACTTTAAACAGCATCCACATGAGGAAATGTATCTGAAATAGAAAGAATTCCATACAGGTTTTAAGGTTAAAACGATAAATTGATTTTATTTTTGTGTGTGTGTCAATGCAAAAACAATAACCCTGCAGATAAATTCATGAGCGTTACGCCGTCATTCATTATGACCGGTCTCTGACTGCAAATTGATAAACTCTTGTTCGTTAAGGATCATTCTCTCTCCCTGACACGAGGCACAAGACAGAATTAATGTGATTGGGGGGATTTTGTTGGGGTTATTCTGATACCGGTGATTCTTGTAAAGTTATTGCTCTTTTTTCAGATAAGAAGTAACGATCACGACAAGGTTTATGTACCATGTTACTGTCTGTGCACTTGTCTGCACACATGAGTGAGTCAGTGAGGAGGTCGAGAAAAAGATGAGCAGGTATCCCTGATGCTCATCCCCCCTTTATCTGTATGTGATTCTTCTTGTGTGTGTGTGTGTTTAAATTACTTCACATGTTTATTTTTCACTTCCAATTATGGTAGTTTTAGATGAATAGGCCAGTTTTTCCCTTTTTTTGTCTGTTTTGTATTGTTATTTTTCATACATTTTTTCATTTTATCTAAGATATTGCATTTAGTCTGGGGGTCTTTTTAGGTAAAGATGTGTGTGAGAAGTACCTACGTTTACATACAAAAAACCCCCAAAGAAAACAGAAAAAGGTGCACCAATTCCAAAATTGGCCCCGTGGTGGCCTGGCGGCCTGTCCAGGGTGTCTCCCCACCTGCCGCCCAACGACTGGTGGGATAGGCTCCAGCATCCTGCAACCCTGAGAGCAGGATAAGCGGTTTGGATAATGGATGGATGGATGGATGGATGGATAACAGTAGATTTTGACTCTATTGTTTTGAGAAAAAAAATAGTTTTGTGTGCATGCGTGTGTGTGCATGTGTGTGTGTGTGTGTGTGTGTGTATGTACTTTGAATACATGGTATTTGCTTGTGCATGTTGTCTTGTGATTAAAATGATTTGATTCATTCAGGTCAGAATGTCAGAATAACTGCAATCATTATTCCACAGTCATATTTAGACAGCGGTAGTTTGACATTGACCCATACATAGCTTTGGCATACATTGACTTTTTTTTTTTTACCATAGCTTTGAGCCAGTCTATAGCTTTGGTTTAGCTTCAC
The DNA here is from genome assembly GCF_029633865.1 of Lampris incognitus. Taxonomy (NCBI): domain Eukaryota; kingdom Metazoa; phylum Chordata; class Actinopteri; order Lampriformes; family Lampridae; genus Lampris; species Lampris incognitus. Next base: position 73,231,815 of record NC_079213.1, on the reverse strand, counting down.
ATTTTCACACAGTTCAATTTTCAGATTCTCTTTAAATATGATTTTATTGTAATTTTTTTTTTCATGCAGAATTTCACTGTGGGAACAACGTAAACAGTTAACACGGTAGCGTCGTTAAAGTCACAGATGTGTGTGTGTGTGTAGATATATGATTGTGTGTGTGTATATATATATATATATACATATATATATATATACACACACACAATCATATATCGGGCATGTGTATATATATATATATATATATATATATATATATATATATATATATATATATATATATATATATATATATATATATATATATATATATATATATATATATATATATAATTGCTCCTCCCTGGCCGCCTGAGCTCCTGTACCTCCCCAATATAACGGCGCTAAAAGTAAAGAAGAGGAAATAAAGAGCGAACCCCCTCCCCGCTTTTATAAGACGCGGCACAGCGCACACACACACGCGCACGCACACACGCGCGCGCGCGCAACTTTGTTCTGCGCTGAGGCGCGAGCACGACGTCCAAACCTTCGGCGGAGCCTCTTCCATTAAGCGTCTCGAGACGAGGTGTCCGCTCGGTCTGAGCACCTGTTCTGACCGCAGCAACACTTCCGCGTCGGATTCGGCTCGGCGTCACGCAGCCTAGCTGAAGACCGCATAGGTTTTCACGCGTTTCAAAGGTCGTGATTTAAAAAAAAAACGATGCCAATACTCTGACATCTTCTTTTCTTGAGTGACGTGACGATGTTCAGCCAGCCCAACCCAACCGAAGGATTTTATTTCACTCTATTTTTTTGTTGTTTTGCGTGGATGAAACGGTAATAATCGACAGCAAAACCCGTCTGCACGCACAGAAAGCCGTGTAACCTCCCCGTTTCCCCGTCGGTGACAGCGAGCTAAGTTTCGGGAGCACCGATGAGCTGCGGTGTGACGGCCGCCGGCAGAGCAGGGAACTTGTTGGATTTCTCTGAAACGCAAAGTGTCTTCATTCATCAAGGACGAAGGCAAGTTTGGACAGTCGCCGGTGCCCGCGTTGGATTTTGCGCCTTGGCGATCCGCCTCTGTTAGACCTCCATCCCGTCCCAGCGCCCCCGTGATACTCCCGCGGAGTCATGTTTCTATGCAACAACAGCGCTATTAAAGACTGGAGCTATTTTCTCTCTCAGATACTGCCTCTTATGAACAAAACAGCCTTGGCCAACCGGGGTGTTGACAAAGCTGAGGCTGTGACGACCACCATGGTGACTGCTCTGCAGCCGGACAGTGGGATAAGTAACCCCCCTCTGAACTGGAATCACACCTCGGGCATGGAGCATGTCTTCCAGTACTCCTACTCTGAGAGTGACCTTCTGTACACCGACTACAGGACGCCTGCCCAGGACTCTATTCCTTTGCCCAAGGCCGTGCTCTACCTGGTCATGGCAGCCCTGGTGGTGGTGGCGGTGGCGTATGCAATAGTTGGACACCTGGTCAAAGATGTGGTCAACGATTTTGTGGGTACGTGCCCCACTTGTGTGCATGCTTTTGTGTGTCAGTGTATGTGTGTGTGCGAGTGGTGGGTATAAGAAGTAATCCACAGACATCTATTCCCACAGGGATCACTCATGCTAGAATATTTGCATTGAATTATATGGCTCTTTGGATTTAAATGTCCCACAAATTGTCCACATTTTTGTGTTATTTGTAACTTTCTCAATGCACGGCCACTCATTTTTAATTTCATAAAGCGTCACTCAGTGTTAGGGGTTTCTTTGATATGCCAAAGAATTTCACGATAGTCAATTATTTCTTCGCTGCCATGTCTTAACAGCACAGTGGAGCATGTGCAGTTATGTATCAACCCGAAAATAAAAGCAGTTTGCATCCTCATGTACAATACCTTTCATATCAGAAAATGACCTTGTGAGAAAGACCTCCTGTCAAACTGCACTGTCTGCGAGCAGAGAGCTGCTCCCTGCGAAAAATGGATCAAGAGTCCTGCTATACTATTTTTATAATAATTGTAAATGCTTGGCATGAGTAAATTAACATTCATTTATTGGTCAACTATCGTTTTTTTTTCATGCCACGACTCATCTGCAAACACTGAATTTGAAAGACCCCCCCCCCAAAAAAAACAAAAACACTCGATTATCTGATTGTTGCAGCTGCCATGTTGACCTGATTGTGAAGCCGGGACAATAACAGTGCACCCAGTAATGTCGATACATGGCATGCATGACCCCGACATCTGACCTTACCTCCTCTCCAGCATCACCGACTCTTTCACCTTACCTCCTCACCAGCATGACCGACTCCTTTCTACCATGTTTATTGAGCTTTGATTGCTGTCATGTTTCTCTTCTATGGTCACCAAAATGTGATACAGCTGTAATCTCTAACACCCCTGTTCCCTCGCCCACTGCATACGCGTAGGAGGGGGCAGGCCCATTGTTGCAGACGGTGATGGCACTGAAACCAGTGAACCAGGTAAAGATGTCCATGTGGAGCAGATTCCGCTGCACTTAGATTGTCACAGAAACACGTCCACCTGCTCACATGTTGGTGCTTGTGTAGCCCCCTGTCACATTGCTGCCCCTCCTGCTCCATCCTCCAACACAGCATTTACACACATGTTCGCACATATCACACATGTTCTCTCTCTCTCTCTCTCTTGCTCTGTTTCTCTCTTTCTCCCGTCTCCCTCTCTCTCTTACACACACACACTCACACTCACACGCGAGGTATTTGTGCTCCTGGGCATGGCACTGAGGTGTAAATGTGGAGCAGTGTGGCTTTTTCCACCTCCCAGGGGCAGCCTCGGGAGACCGTCTCTTGGTTCCAATGTGATGGTCCAAGCTTCCTGGCACAAACCCACCCAGAAAGGCCCAGGCACACTGTCTACACGTTTAAAAAAAGAAACGAGATGTGTGTACCCTCAGAACCGAGTACTCAGAGAATCCCGTTCCTTTTTTTCTTTTTGCCATTTCTCCTTTTAAAGCATCCTGCTACTTCTACGTTATTATAATTCTTCTTGTGATTATTTCACGATCATCATTATTATTATTATTATCTTATTATAATTATTAACACAGCAAGGCAACACTCCAGCCTGGATTTTAGTAGTTGATGTGTCACATGCTACAGTGAAGTGAAAAACGGAAAAATGTGTGGCGTCGAATCGGCTGAGTGGGTCTGGACGGTGTGTGTGCGACCGTGTTGCGGAGCACAATTCTGTCATTCACAGCTCCTGTTTCTTCTTCACACTGTCTGTCAGCCATAATCTCAGCTCCTTATCTGACAGAGCTATGATTGATGTGTCCCGATTCAGAAGGCTCTGCTGCACATGATGGGGTTAGTGTGTGGCAGACATCCCCACAGAAACAATTTTATGGCGTTCTGCCTCTAATGGAATCATGGAGGCTGAGCCTATCAGGGCCCAGTGTCAAGTCAGTCGCCTTTTGGTAATCTGATAAATACTTGGTTTGCTTGAATTTGTCCCCTGTATGTAGATATGTTATACTCAGCCCCGCCACACACACACACACACACACACACACACACATACACACACACACCTTAACTATGAAAGCTTCTGATAAGCCTGTGAAGTTTCAACGCTGCAGCATCATTGACTGTTATGTAGCGTACATGTCAGGATTTAATGTGCCTTTTGTCTCCCTTCAGATTGGGTGCTTGGCTCACGTCGAGTTACCGGCCGCAGCAAGAGTGACATAAACTGTATCACGAACAGCATAAATGAGAGGAGTGAAATGGCTGACGGGCCCCGATTGGTGGAAATGAACTACTTAGCCTTGAACCAGACTAATTGCTGTGGCTCCGCCAAACCCGAGGAGCTGGTGGTCACCATAGATGAGATATTACAGCAGCGACCTCCAGATGCACACACTGGGACATAGTCCTTCAATGTGGCCACTGCTGTTGTCCTGCCCGGAGAGAAGTAAAGCATCACGCTTGCTTGTGTGTCCTGTACAAGTGGAATGACAGGTTGGTTTACAAATCAAAACTACATCTGCTGTTCCTCACTTGCAGGTGGGCAACAATAACTGTGTGATATTTGGCAAGGAAGGACAAATGTCTTAGAAATCGTGCTGGAGCGTCTACAGTACCAGATGCTAATGTTGTGCAATTGACAGGACTCCTCGCTGTGCAGATGACCGTGGTCCAAGGCAGCTGTTCTGACAGAGCAGTCAGCTGTTCTGACAGAGCAGTCCAATTAAATGGAGTTTTTTTTTTAATCTGTCATCATCGTGGCCCTCTTTCAAGTGGCCTGTTCGTGGTAAGCCTCTAACGTGAAAGTACCTCTCTCTTTATGTGAAGCACGTAGTTCACAATAAGTACCCATCTAAAATCAGTATTTATCATTCTAAGTATACAATACCGTGGCCAGAGCTTATTGTCATAGTGATATTTGCATATCTGCAAAGCTGAGAATGTCATCTTCAGGTACAATATAATGTCAGTCAGTGTTTTGCTTCTTAACAAGGTAAGACATGAACACAGTAATAGAGGCTGCTTGTAATTATACTATGATTTCTATCAAAAACCATAAACATTTCAGATGCGATATGGTAACATATTATGTTAGTTGCTATTTGTGTAGTAATGCTGTAATTACCAAGGTCAAAACGCTTAGAAATTTGGTTATTATTGTAACGATAAAAACGTTTCATATTTTAATGTTAATCGCTTGATGTACGAAAGTGATAAATCGCCTCAGATCACCAAATACACCAGAAAGCAAAAAAAACCAAAACAACAAAACAAAGAAAGAAAAAAAAACAGCAAGTAAAGTGTCTCTAAACTGGTACTGTTGTGATAAGAAGTCAATGAAAATTCAGAATCGCTTTGAGAAAAATCCCGAACAATCATAGTATGGACACTGATTCTGGTTTTTGTCTGTCTGGTTAAACATGTTGAAATGGTGCATCGACTGAGGCACCTCAAGCAATCAGCATCCGGTTTGTTCAACCCTGGATACGTCCTCAAACAGTTTCATTCAAAAGCCTTTGTTTACCTTTATACCTCACTGTCAAGGGCTATGTGCTGCTGCTGATGAATCTGTTGCACCTGTCGCAATGACAACAACAGGGTTTCTGTGTGTGTGTGTGTGTGTGTGTGTGTGTGTGTGTGTGTGTGTGTGTGTGTGTGTGTGTGTGTGTGTGTGTGTGTGTGTGTGTGTGTGTGTGTGCGTGTGTGTGTGCTCTGCTTTTGCTGTAATCACCGCTCACACTGATGCTGCGTGCATTCGGGGAAAGCATGTTGGGTGACATCATTTATGCAATGCAAGGGTACAGTTAACACAAAATAAAAACAGGTAAAACAAACAGATAAAATCACAAAATAGAGCGGAATATCTTGTATTTTGTGCCCGTGTCTGAAATTGTCAATATATCTACTGTATTTTCACATTTCCGTACAAATAGATAGGAACACTGACGCATGTTTGGGGAGGATGTGTTAAGAGTGATGCATGATGGGTAGAGTGGCGAAACGAACACCCACATATTACAGGGGTGTTATGATGAAGGCAGCAGGTTGGGGGGGGGCAGAAACCAGCAGCTTTCTTACCGTGCAGGTGGGCAGGTTGTTTTTCTACGTGTTAAGTTGCACAATGCAGAGTTTGACAACACACGCAAGATCAGCGCTTTAAAAAACACTTGGATAATGACATTCACCGTGTTCTCGTCATCGAATAAATCCTCGTTTGCAGGAAGTGTGTTTGTTTTTAATTTTTCAGATATGAATGTAATACGGTCCTGATTTGCACAATATGCCAATTTTCTGTTATCACGCATCTGCTCACTTCCAGCAAGCGTTGGTAGGAAGTAATCAGCTGAATGAAGTTGAACCCAATGAGGACACATTCAGAGCCGCAGTGTTTTCCATGTTATATATGTTGTCTGTTGTTGTTCAAAGTACACGGCGTGGGATTGTTTCATCGACTAATACAGACCATCCTTCATTTTTCTGTTGGTGCCACTAACTTAAAGTAGCGGACAGAAACCGGCTTGGGAATGAAACATTACAGCTTACAATCCTGTCATTTTCAAAACTTTCCATAGCCGGCACGTTACCATCCATCCATCCATTATCCAAACCGCTTATCCTGCTCAGGGTCACGGGGATGCTGGAGCCTATTCCAGCAGTCATTGGGCAGCAGGTGGGGAGACACCCGGGACAGGCTACCAGTCCATCACAGGGCCCCCCCACACACACACACCTAGGGACAATCTAGTACGGCCGATTCACCTGACCTACATGTCTTTGGACTGGCATATTACTAATCCAGGAATATCCAAATGCTTTTGTAGAGTCTCATGTCATTGGCTGCTGTTTGGTAGTATTTTCCCAGCAGCCAAATGCAGAAAAAGAAGGCAGCAGTGCCCTTGAGGGAGAAGAAGCAAAGTTGTGGTGGCTAAAAAGCAGAGATCGCAAAATGAGGTCACAGAAGAAATATACCAACACATAACAAAAGCTAAAACTCCGGTTCGACCATGTTTTGGTTGGTTTGACGGTGAGGAGGAAGGTGCAAACACAACAACACCGATGACACAGATTTCTAGACTGAGAATGATGAGACACCATTGCAACGACCAGCATCCCAATAGGTGTCAGTAAACTAAACAAACAGCAAACTCTTCAGCATGTTTGTTCTAATGATGAGCTAATTGGTCCATTTGAAAGCAATCTTTCAAGTTCCTCCAACCTTCTTTTCTCTCATGGAAAGACTGTAACTGTAACTACCCTTCATGGTTCCACCAAATAGCTGCCTGCCTCTGAGTTCTGTAGTCTCTGCAAGTCTGTTCGTGTACCAGTGCACGTTTTGCATGGTTGTGAAAATTTGCTGATGTAGCTTGACAGCTTTTTCATTAACACTTTCTATCGGACCATAAATCAGCAGCAGATGTGTTCTTATATTTTTTATTTATATTTTTTATCATGGCTAACCATTCTCAGCATCTATAATAGCATGCCAGGGGTCTTTGATATTCAATGGTTCTGCATGTTTTAACATATTTACATATACCTGTAAAAGACCTGCATTAACCTGCAAGAATTTCATTTTAAAGGTTTTACAAAAACAGTAACTGATTCTCATTTATAATATCATTCACCCTCTAATTGAATGGATACAATCTCATGAACATGTTTTGTTATGGATATCAGGGCAATGAGAAAGCATTACTTTGGTGGCAATACAATGATTTCAATATCCGTTCAGTATCAAAACACTGAAACATCTACTACACATTCTTTCACTTCATTCAAATTATACTACACACATAAAGTATATAGTATGTACACACCAATCAGCCAAAACATTAAAACCACTGACAGGTGAGGTGAATAACATTGATTATCTCATTACAATGGCAACTGCCAATGGGTGGGCTATGTTAGGCAGCAAGTGAACAGTCAGTTCTTGAAGCTGATGTGTTGAAAGCTGGAAAAATGGGCAAGCGTAAGGATCTGAGCGACTTTGACAAGGGCCAGATTGTGATGGCTAGATGACTGGGTCAGAGCATCTCCGAAACAGACGGTCTTGTGGGGTGTCCTGTATGTAGTGGTCAGTGCTTACCAAAAGTGGTCCAAGAACGGACAACCAGTGAACCGGTGACAGGGTCATGGGCGCCCACGGCTCACTCATGCATGTGGGGAGTGAAGGCTAGCCCGTCTGGGCCGATCCCACAGAAGAGGACAGGATGGAAACGGATGATCCGCTGTGGCAACCCCTAATGGGAGCAGCCAAAAGTAGTAGTAGTGGTAGCAGTAGTAGTAGTAGTAGTAGATTCTTTCTGTAATGAACAAAATCCCGATAGTTGGTGTAGCTCTGTCTTTTTCTGTTTTATGGAAAATAAAAGGTGTTGTCCACACTGCCAAGTGGATCAATGGCTTTAAGATGCCCCCCCCCCCAAACACACACATCCCCATCAAGGAACTGCATAATTCCAGGGCAAAAAAGGACAGGGAGGACTGCCACAAACCCTGCTTGCCCAGGTAACCATCTGTTTAAAAGGTCCGATGGGAAACCATATAATTTTTGTAACCATATAATTTTGGTGCTGTATCAGAAGCATCCATTGAAACTGCCTGTGTGCATCACTATGGCCCTGCTGTTTAATCTGACCCAAGTTATGTCTTGCACTTCTTGCAATGTTTGCACAATACTCTGCAACTTCAGACGATGACACTTTTTAGCCCAAAGAATACAATATTCAGCATTTAACCTAATGACCACCGCTATGCACATATCTACTGAATTTGGAAAACTCTTATCTATGGAGAGTGACAGTATAGTACACTGTTTACTGTATGCCTTGCTGTCTCTTTTCACTTCTGCGAGGTCCTGTTGTCTTTTTAGCTTGTCAGTATTTTCAGTAAGATAAAATGATTTGCAAATTTATTTCTACACAAATGTCAGTAAGATAAATATTGATGCATTTATCACACAGGGCAACTGAAAGTGATTTTTAATTTTACTCCATATTGTGATATAGACCTTGATCATGACTTTCGACTTAACTGATATTGATCCTGTGGATTCTGTAAATGTCTTAATAGATGACTCATATGTTCTTCTGCCCTACTCATTCTTCATTTTATTTTTAATTGGAATTTAATTCACCAGTGAAGCTTTGATTTCAAAATGGCATAATCTGATACATCAGAACTGTTTCTTGGTGATCATGACAATGGGACAGAGTACAGGGGTACAAACCATTAAACCTTGTTGGGTTTAGTTCTTAAAATGTGGTTCTTTGAAAAACACATCTTCTGATGCATCTGAACACATCGTCAGTGATGTAACCTCAGGTCATTGGGTGTTTCGGGTCTTTCAACATTAGACACCCTCGCCCGGCTGACCCCGCCATCAGGCCACAGCTTGTATTAAGGTGGTACTCGCTTGATCCCATGGATCTCTTCTCCAGATCCAGAGCCATCTCGAGGCTTTCTCAGCTGCTTCGATGGTGTTCTTGATGGATTTGCTCCTTGCTACTCCTGTGATGTCACGTGTACTTAAGGCTTTTTGGAGTGAATGCCCCACGAATCCTCTGCAGCCTACCTCGATGGGCATCCGTCTAGCCTCCCAGCCCTGCGTGCAACAGTTTATGACCAGCTGTTCATACTTCATCCTCTTCCTTTCACGAGCGTCCTCCATATGGTCCTCCCATGGCAACATCAGCTCCATGATGATGATGTTTTTGGTGCTTTCTGAGGCCAGGAGGATTTCTGGCCTCAGAGTGGTACTGACAATGTGGTGGGGGAATCTCAGCTGTTTCTCCAGGTTCGAGGAGAGCTGCCACTCCTGGAATTTACGATATCTCTCACAACTTCGAAACAACACGAAAGTTGCTGCAATATAATTTCATCAAGTTAAATAGAAACTCTTTGAGATAATATTACTTTTTTTTTGTTGTTACCTACCACCTGAGGTACTGAAAAATAAAATGTAATTACATTTATTATACTTGTAAAAGTGACACAAAATGCTGCTTTACACATGTGGCTCACAACTGCTTCTGCCTCAGACATGCTGGTGTACTATGTATGTGGTCTGTATTATATGTTAAATATGAGATTACTGTATGTCTGATATAAGAGGTCCTTTTAGATGATTTAGAGACTGGCACATGCTGTAGTGATTAGGAAAGCAGCACCGCCCCCGTGTGGTATAATAGTAGAATGCAGTGGTTTTCTTTCATGGGCAATTTGGTGTACACGAACACAATTACACAAATTTTGACTTTTGAGACAAAGTCTACTGCTTCCATATGAATTGCAGTTACATATTAGCCATAGTTCGTGCAAGGCTGGCTAGTGAATAAGTCACTATTGTTGATATCACTTTGGTTTCATTCCACAACACTTAAAACATGGCTCAAGACAAGCCAGTCATGTGATCACTGATCTAAACCAACTCTATGGAACCATCTCTTTTCCAACATGGAGAGTATGTAATGTATATTTTGTGTCATAAGTGATCTCTATTGTTGTGTTAATTTTGCTAATTGTATTGCTTTTGTATTGTATTGTTTGTATTTTACTGTATTGTTTTTAATATCTTCCTGCCCAGGGACTGCAGATGTAAAATAACTATATAGATAACTCTGGCCCAACGGCTTTGTTGTGCATAGCCCCTGTTAAATAAACTAACAAACTAAGCTAAAGATCACGTTCAGGCTTTAATTACTACCACTACTACTAGTACCACTACTACTACTACTACTACTACTGCTACTACTACTACTACTACTACTACTACTACTACTACTACTTTTGGCTGCTCACGTTCAGGCTTCATAATTCATATTGTTCAGGCTTTCATCATACGTCCATTATCCAAACTGCTTATCCTGCTGTCGTAATTTCTATAAATTCCTGTGCTGGTCCTCCATCGAAACAAACGTGTTTAGATTCAGGAAGTTCAGGTGAGACACAATAGCAAACATGACCAGAATTCAAAACAAAGCACCCTACAGACTTACAGGAGAAAAAGATAGAGACATGAGAAAAAGTAGGAAATTATAATTGAAAAAAAAGTACATTCAAGTTAAGTAGAGCATACTATTCAGTAATATTTTATGCACAGGTGAATTTAGAACAATTTGGGATTTTTTATAGCACAAAATTGTCCTACGAAGTATGTAATATTTGATATTAATTAATTATTCTATATCACATCAGATGGGATTGTCTGTATTATGACTCATTTGACCTGCTTTTTATATAGCTGGACAAAAACTGAAGAAATTAGAAAAAAATATTAACCACAGTATTACTACTGCCATACTGAGTATAACTGTACCACTGTAGCGGTTTGATGACTGAATTGCAAGGCTGCCCTTAAATGTTGAACTCTCAGAATTGATTCTGTGATTCTATCAGAAGTACACAGTTACAAAAAGACATAAAGGATAATTTTTTTTTAATCATAGTTTGCGAAATATTTGTTCCTATTTGTTCTGAATCGTGGAATAAATTGGCTTTTCACGACTACTTTGAGCGTTTACATTTCATGTACAGTAGACGGCGCATAAAACTAACAAGGTCCAATCTCTTCCAATTAGATTCAAGTAATATACTGGCAACAACTAGTTAACCTCTCCCAGAAGAGCTCTCTGAAAGAGCCCATGTAAAAACTCTCTGTAGACGAGTGGTGTCAGGTCCAGCCTGCCACCTGGACCTGACACCACTCGCCTACAGAGAGTTGATGACCACTGATGGAAGATGGCCTCGTCTTCCTGATATGATGGAGGATGGCCTCGTTTTACTGAGTTTCAGGGGAGGGCCAGTTGCTGCCAGATGTTAGCTGCCAGTGCCAACAAAGTTACAGATCTCCGGAGAAAAGCTTGTGATTAACTGAGCAGCCAAGAAACATGACATGTGGATCAGACACCAAAGAAGAGCACAAGCCTCAGCCATGTAGCAACAATTTTCCCAGCTCGCAGAGAAACAATTTCACAAGATCAGATCATTTGTTTAGATCCACAGCACCTTGAGGACACTTGATAACGGACTAATCCCATAAGACCGAAATGGATTTGGATCTGGACGAATTGATTTGACGATAACTTTGTAAGAGTTTGAACCGTCAGAAAGACAAGATTGAAACCTAAGACTCAGAAATCAAAATATGAGGTTTGGACGCTCCGGGAAGCATTGGGTTTACAGTTTTTGAATGCCCCCTGGCCTCCTGCTCACTGAAGCCTGTTTGCAGAGCCCAGCTCCAGTGAACCATAACACAGACTAAGGTTATTAAACAGAAGTTCTCCTTTCATTGAGGTCCCTGCTTTTCACCTTGCATGCAGTCACGTCACATTTTTTTTTCCTAACCTAAACCCCATGGACCTAGAAGGAACAAGTACACAGTGAAGCCAAGTTATCAAGACTTGTATAGAAAGAGTGATTACCACTCTGAAGACAATGGGTATAGAACTGAATTATGACTGCAACAATGATATGATCAAAGGGTTTTATTACCAGCATTTTTACGTTGAGTCTCCATTGCACTGATTCGAGAATTACAAGAAATGCAGAAAAGGTGAAAAAAAATCAAATGAAGACAGAATGCAAATAAAGAACGAGGAAGGAAAACGTTCCAGTATAACTAGCTTAGCAAAATGAGAGGCAGGGGTGACACAATTTTAAATGCATTGACTAGAGATGCAAGGAATACAGGAGGGAAGAACGAATGGATGAATGAATGAATGAACGGTGATTTATTTTGAACATGTAAATAAGCAGGATATAACATACAGATAAGCCATTGCCGATAATCTGAAGTGATCAACAAATCCACACATCAAACCCAGTGAATAAATCTCATTATGCGTCAGATTATTTGTTACATGTTCGAAAAGGAGTAGGAGGAAGTAAATAATAATAAGAATAAGTGGTGAAAATAAACTAGCATGATGGTTGATGTATTTAATCCAGGAAACTCACTTTACATGGGATAACTAGATTCAAGAGTGCTGGGGCATGACATAGCCTGCAGAGATTAAATATGTCTTGTGTCAGTGTGGAATACTGTTCACTGACTTTGACTGAGTGGTAGAGAGTCCAAATCCATGTTTAACGAAACTCCAAAAAATATTCTCTCTAAATGGAAGATTTATGTAAGGTGGGCCTGGGTTAAACATAACCACCTGTATGTCTTCTTAACTAAAAGAGATGTTGTAAGGGCATAGGTATTGTAATAAATATCTATGGAATGTGACACATCATTAATGTTATCCCCTAAGACATTTATGCACATACATTATTTAGGCTACCTTGCGGGTACTTCTCTGACATTTACCATTTGAACAACCATTCACCTGAAGCTGTTGAGACACTTTTTCCCGAGACATCTATGCCATTGGTATTGGATATGCACATCATAGCTTTAAATGCAATAGTAAAATCAGTTTAATGGACACAATTGGGGCCCCTCATAAAGAATAACTGGGTTCTGTCCTACTTTTTTCCCCCCAGTGAATTAGTGTCAACTCATGAATCCATCGGTCCATACATAAAGATGAGCACAAAGTGATTCTCCGGATATGAAAGATAGTTCTGAGAGAAAGACGGTCTTTATTCTCTAAAGATAATTTGGGTGTTGAAAAAAAACACTGTCCATTGGGAGTACATTCAATTGTCTGTGTATCATCGCCAACCTTTCTTTTTTTTAGTCAATGTGCCAATTTTCGCTTTATAAGGTACAGTTCAGGTTTCGGGTTTCTGACCGTATAGAATTTTCCCATGTGCTCGTTGCACTCCAATACCTTATAAAATGACATACTTTATGTAAACCCCCTCCCCCAGCCACCAAGAGAGTTTCAGATAAAGCCTCCAAATATTTCAAATACACAGTACACTCCGGCCCACGGACAAGCCACGGCCCTGATGTTGCTATAGAAACGACCCGCTGGGAAGGGAGGGGCGGGGTTGTCTTACGCGACTTTCAATTGGTCAAACTGGTCTGCCATTTAGACAAAGCGCTCATTCTTATTTGGCGCTATGAGTGTCGCTCTAAAATAGTACGCGGTGATTGGGTGGCATTGACTCCAGCAGCCCCGCCTCGTTGAATAAGATCACGCCGTACAAGTGGAATAAACCAAGCGGAGGTTCATAATGTAATGAATGCCGGAATTGTCTTCCTGTCGGTGAGGTTTTCTGGTCATTTAACGACTTTTGTGCCTCTTTATTGCATTTGGAGTTATTCAGAGGTGGTGCAAACGATTGTCCGCGAAATGTAGCAAGTTTTTTTTTTTCTGCCAATCTTTCCCTGACTCACGATGGAGGAACCTGCGACGAGGCAAGTGGTAAACTTTAAGCGCGACTAAATTAACAGTTGGGTTTGATACTGGCCAGATACAAGGGCAGCTATCATAGTTGGCAAAATTAATAGGCTGATAGTTGTCATAATTCAGGGCCATCTCACACTACGATACCCCAGTAATGTCACTTTGATTATGAAGAATTGATGGCACAACACAAATGTTCCCATTAGAGAGCTGGAGATGTCCCTGTCAGACCCTGCATCGGATGACGAGATGTCTACAACGTTGCCCAAAGAGGGGGGCAGCCACAGCGGGAGCATCCGAAAGGTGAGACGCATAAAAAGAGTTAATATAATACTCTAACGCACACACGCTTAATGCCTGTACGATCCAAATGTTCAAGTTTTTACACCAATAGCCAAATATACCACATGTTTTGCCCTGTTTATATCAAGGGTGAGTGAGTGCCCCTACACCATCTGGATGGTGAGCAGAGGTGGGAGTATGGCTAGCAGCCTAATCCACACAGGCACTCTGGGGATTACTTTACGTGCATTTACGTGCAACAAACACCTTAACTGGGTAAGAGGGAATGAGAAAGATAAAGAGATAACATGGAAAGAAAAGTGGGGTGGAATAAGTTGACAATGACACAGATCGGAGGAGTGAGGGGAATAAGTAAAGGGAGTGTCCATAATGCTTACAGTATGTCCATTCCATTATGTTACAGTACATTAGTTTACCCTAAATGTACATGACGTGGGGATATATTTTAATGATAAATCATGTGATGATTTGGGTGAATCGGAATTTATCATTAGTCGGCTGCAAGGCAGGTGTTTTGGTTTTCACCACAGCAATGCCTTCTGAACCAAGATTTGAGAAACATTTGAATGATTAGTCAGATATGGCTCTACTACTACATATTAGACATTTTCTATTAAAATATATTACAATTTTAGGGCGATGACCTAATGATTGCTCTCCTTTAACCAGCCTTGGTTATGACCATCTTTAGCATCAGTTAGACCTTCTCTCCTTAACCATGCAAGCTTTCTTTAAAACCTCAGAAGGCTGACAAGCTTTTAGCAGTCATACGTAATGTTTTATGGCAGTTCTCTCTGCCAATAAATTGGCTTTGCCAGAACTTTATTACTATTCAATTTCTTCTCCCTGCTTTCTTGAAAATCCTTGTAAATGATGTATCTTGAAAATCTATTGTTTATTCAGTCAAGTTTCATAATTAAGAGTTAAACCTGTTGATTGTCCTATTGAGGCTTTCTCCTAAGAACATATTTTGCTTAGGGGGGGGGGGCACTTTTCCCATGTTGTAAACGTAACAATGATGCAGCATTGGTAAAAGTCAGCAAACAGCAAATGAGCTGAATTATTATTCAGAACTCATTTTTGACTGACGCAGTATTCCAAGTCTAGTTATGTTGCATTTTGAATTCAATGCAATAATACATGTCTCTCTCTCTCTCTCTCTCTCTCTCTCTCTCTCTCTCTCTCTCTCTCTCTCTCTCTCTCTCTCTCTCTGTCTGTCTGTCTCTCCATCCCTTTCTCCCCTTCTCTCTCTCTGGCCCTCTTTCTCTTCCTTTCTCTGTTCATTTCACTCTCTTTATCAAATCTCTGTCTCCCTGTGTTGCACTCATTGTATCTCTCTTTCTTTCTGTTTCTTTGTATGCATGTTTTTCTCTTTCCTCCTCCCTCCTTCCCCTCCCTCTCCAGGGATGTGATCCCTTTGCCCAGACTCAGCGCAGTAAGCTGCAGCACCGGCGAGCTCGCATCAACCAGCAGATCAACAAGGAAATGCGCATGAGGGCTGGAGCAGAGAACCTCTTCAGGTGAGCTGCCTTAACTGGGCCGGAAGACTGCTGTCCATTTGTGGGGAATTTATAACATAGAAATGACATGCAGAAGGACATTTATTTTACTGTTTTTGGCATGACAGGGATGTGGTTTGGTATGAGACACTTATGCATCAATAATACACTGGGATGAAAGAATGAGAAAACAGCAAATATGGGTTGTCTGTGTGGTTGCCGGGGTAGTAGATCTTGTTTTGTTTGTTTTTTTGTTTTTGTTTTTTGTTTTTTTGCACAGAATGGCTAGGTGTGCTGTATATATTCACAGTGTGCACTTGAAATACCTGTTTGACCAATAAATTGGCTTTGCCAGAACTGTTAAGAGTAGACTGATCTAAGCTTTAAAATGTCCTTAACTGCTTGGTGTAGTATTTATTTAGGGCTTCCAGTTGAAAAGACTGAATTGTTTTCTGTAAGGGAAGTAA
Organism: Lampris incognitus; assembly: GCF_029633865.1. Taxonomy (NCBI): domain Eukaryota; kingdom Metazoa; phylum Chordata; class Actinopteri; order Lampriformes; family Lampridae; genus Lampris; species Lampris incognitus. The sequence goes on along the minus strand of NC_079213.1, from coordinate 73,215,755 downwards.
GCCACTGGATAAGAACTACAGAATGTCCTCATAGAGGCTATCACCACAGAGGCACAGCCATTTCATTTCTACGCTTCAAAAATAGCTATCTCTCAGGCTAATTTGATCTCATTTATTCTTAAAGATATTTCGACTGGTGAAAAACAAATCTTCCAGTGAAGTGAAATAACTTCTCATTCCTCATGCAGTTTTACTGTTTTTAAGATTTTTCAAGTTACCTTGAAATGAATTGGATCACTCCACTAGTGGCAGGATTTTGTCACTTGATTCAAAACATGAAAATATTTGAAACTCATGGATTTTTTTTTTTTTTTGCATTTGAGAGAAGAAATTGTTTCCACTGTAGGCCTGTAGTCATCAGCCATGTCTAACTATCTGATCTAGCTGGGCCCCTTAGTCTCAGTCATTATGATGTAAAAGTCAAAAGTCATCAGGAGCAGGATTTGACTATATAAAATGCAACTTGACTGACTGACTGACTTGTCAGCTCTCCTCCTCTGAGACATACAGTAAATGATCATTTACTCATGTTCATGCTGTCCTCTGTGTAAATTAATCTGCGATAAGCTGCTGTTCATGTCAGCCTTGTTGTGCATGTGTTGGTGTCCTGCTTTGTGGCTCTATGGTCCCAAAGGCTCAGTTAGACCAGCCCCCGCAAGCCCTGTGGTGGGAAAAGGTCAGGGATCACTCCCATCTGAACACACACACAAACCAGCACCACCCAGTTTTATGGCTCTGTTTGTGTTCCACTGCATGTATATGCGTGTGTCTGCTTGGATTGTGCATCATGTGATCACCTGTCTCTATGTTTACATGAACACCTGCTTTTTTTGTCTGTTAATGTTGTGTGTATGCTTATTAATGTTTTCTGTACGACTCCCGTAACACTTACAATATGCAGTGATCTGACCACTGCATGCATTGACAGTGAGTATACCAACATGGATAACAGACGAATTGGTCAAGAAATGGGGGAATAAAAAAAAAAACGAAATGGTGGCAGGACATCAAAGTGTTCACTCGAAGAGCATTAGTGTCAAATTTATCCCCTCTTGCCTCCCAGCTTCTCTCTCTGTCTGTTTTTCTGTCTGTCTGTCTGTCTCTCTCTCTCGCTCTCTCTCTCTCTCTCTTTCGTTCTCCCTCCTCTACTCTTACCAAGGCCACATCATTAATTATCCACTCATTCGGTTGGTTGGCAAGATAATAAGAATGTAGTGAATGGTGTGCCATGTGCTACAGGCTCTCTCATCCAAAGCGTCTCTTACAGCTGGGAGTCCATACATTTCTTGGATGTGTGGCCTGAGTGTTTTTGAAAACCTGCTTGCTTTGGGGTTCCTTAGTGAAATTTGAATGGTGCCTTGGGCTTTAGAAGGGAACACGTTGCTTTTGAACGTGTGTGTGTGTGTGTGTGTGTGTGTGTGTGTGTGTGTGTGTGTGTGTGTGTGTGTGTGTGTGTGTGTGTGTGTGTGTGTGTGTGTGTGTGTGTGTGTGTGTGTGTGTGTGTGTGTTTGCTTGTATCAGTAGCCTTGCGGGACACAGTGTGGTCTCGCCAACTTCAATGTTTTAGTTTTGTGTGAATCATGGAAGCTCACAGTACCTGCCTCTCTACCCCTCCCTCCCCTCCCCTTTCTATTTCTCTCTCATAAAGTTCCACATTAAATAAAAATGGGATGGAGTGGCGAAGATGTGGGTCACTTAATTAAAGCTGAAGCTACTTTCTGCCTCTGTAGTGTTGCTGTGTCAGGCTCTAATAAGATCAACAAAGAAAACAACGGCGCCTTTAATTAAAAGACAACTCACCCTGCCATTCCTCTCCCTCCCTGAACTTGTTTCACCACAACTAATTAAGTTTTTAGAAGTGCTTAGCTAGGGAGAAAAAAATTATATCTTGTCGGGCTAATTATTAAATTAGTAGGGATTTTTACGGCCTTTTGTCATCAACTGTTTATTTCACTAGATACAAGCTTTTTTCTTTAAGAATGATGACTCAGACCAAGGACACACACACACACACACACACACACACACACACACACACACACACAAACAACCATCCCTCCCCTTTCAATTGGGGTTACCGTAACAAAGAGGACCCCTACACAGATGCCCTCTAATCACAAGGCTTTGTGTCCTGTTCCCATGCAGAGATTCCCAACGGAGCCACGGGAAGCACATCCCCCAGTTATTTGTTTGGTATTATCGGCCATTTTTTCATTTCTGTCTGGTCAACTGGAATAGTACACACACGCACACACACTACCAAACACACAAAAGACACATACAACCATACACATGCTCATACAGACACAGAGACCATCTCTCAATTTCTACCCTCTGTCTCTCAGTCTGTCTGTCTGACTCACACACACACACACACACACAAGATGGGGGTCTGAGGCAGAGGGGCTTAAGACGCTAATGAGAGATGAAATGGGGGAGGATTGTAGTTCATTAGAACTTGTGATAGGCTGATGAAAACGTTGTTTTATGTGCTGGAATGTGCTGCAGTGGTTATCTGAGGAAATTCAGAGGAGAAAGATCACTAACTAGCTGTGATCCTGGGCTTGTGACTGACATAATGACTTTGGTTTAAAAATAAAGTTTCAAATGGCAAGGCTTTATTTTCCAGTTTTCCCATCTTTAACCAAGTCCATGCGTACAGTTTGCAAGACTTCAATTCCCCTCACTTGCTGCAGTGCGTTGCAGAATGTGCGTGCATTTGGGTGTGAGTGAAGGGGATATTTGGCAGTCCATTTAAAGCGGACTAATCAGATTGCCCTTGGCTTGACCCTAGAAGTGTGTGTGCGTGTGTGTTGTGTTTTTATGTACATTTGAGAGAGGGGGGGAGTGACCGAGAGATGAAGATGAAGAGGATAGGTGGTCTAACGGGGCTGAACAAGGAAGGGGCTGAAAGGTGACCCCTGGGTTTGTTATGAATCATGCGTTGCAAGTTATGCTTCTACAGTTGTTCTAGTAATCATAGAATGTTTCAGTCCTTTAACGCCCAATTTCATTTCATTTTCTTGACAAATTGTAAGTAAATTCAGATGTTGCTGCTGGAAGCAGATATGTAGTAAAGTAATGTTATTGCTTAGGGCTTCAAGACAAGTAATGTGATCACAGTACCTAGCAAAATATATAGAGTTATCATAAGCCATATTTGTGCAATTTTAATATTGAAAGTAAGTCCCATCTGCTTCTACAATACTAGTTCAGGCTGTTTTTTTGTGTTAAGTTGTAAGGGCTGGTGCCTGTATTCATCCTTTGTGTGTGTGTGTGTATGTGTTCTTTGAGAGACTCGTCATCGGTGTTAATTCTCTGAAAAAGAACGAGGCTTTTTCATCTACCCACTTCAAAGGCAAGGTCTGCGATTGATCTCCAGGATTTGTTGTAACCAGATCTGATTGTATATCAGGGCTGCACGATGTATCATTTCAGCATCGTCATCACAATGTGTGCATGCACAATTGTCACATCGCAGGGCGTGTGGTGTGAGTTAAGGCAAATTAACTCAAAACACCTCATGCGACAACTAAGTGCTGCTTGATGCAAAGGAAAACTCGCAGAGTTCTCATTTTCCGTGACTAATCGAAACGAGAAGTCTGTCTGATGTAACATACTTTCCTCCGATTTAAGGATTCTTGGATACACCGTTTGTTGCTAGTGAGTGACATGCAGGCTCTACATGCACAGCGAGCCACCAATCAGTCATTCTTGATCAGTTTATAAACAACCAAAGCAGGCCCACTAGTCGTCAACCACCACCTGTAAATGAGAGAGGAATAGGAGAAAAACACAGAAAAGGAAGATTCGGTTGCAAAAAGAAAAGCAACATTAGTTGTACGGATTAGTTTTTTTTTTCTTTTTTTTTTCCGTCTCTCGTTCATTCGTTTTTATTTTGGTGAAGTGCAGACCACATCTAGTGAATTTTGGACCGTGTATTTTGGAGCGTTTATTCCCAACCCATATCAGGATGCATGTTTGTCCACTGTTGCTCCTTCTGTGCCTGCTGTGTGCCGGGCGTGCACACAAGTTTTCACCTCTCACAGTAGGATGGCCACATACTTACACCCTACTCTTAAATAAAGATCAAAATTTCTACAATTCAGCTTTATTATTATTATTATTATTATTTTATTTTCTATGCGGATGCACTCCCCTACAAACTCACCCCAATCGTTCTAGAATGATTAATTTTTTTTCCAAATAGAGCTATTTTGTCATCTGGTGAAAATTGTGGTATTTGTTCATACCATAATATATCCATCCATCCATTATCCAAGCTGCTTATCCTACTTAGGGTCGCAGGGATGCTGGGGCCTATCCCAGCAGTCATAGGTTCCAGCATCCCCACATATATCATTATATACATACATACATACACACACACACACACACACACACACACACACATATATATATATATCATATGATATATTCTCCCCATCCTACTTAGGGTCGCAGGGATGCTGGGGCTTATCCCAGCAGTCATAGGTTCCAGCATCCCCACATATATCATTATATACATACATACATACACACACACACACACACACACATATATCATAATATCATATGATATATTCTCCCCATATTTACAGTATGATATGTTCTCCCCGTGTCTGCGTGGGTTTCCTCCAGGTGCTCCGGTTTCCTCCCACAGTCCAAAGACATGTAGGTCAGGTGAATCGGCTGTACTAAATTGTCCCTAGGTGTGTGTGTGTGTGTGTGTGTGTGGACCCTGTGATAGCCTGGCGGCCTGTACAGGGTGTCTCCCCGCCTGCTGCCCAGTGACTGTTGGGATAGGCTCCAGCATCCCCGTGACCCTGAGAGCAGGATAAGCGGTTTGGATAATAGATGGATGGATATATCAGTATATCATAATATAGATCACAAAAAAAAAATCTCAGTGTGAGGTTTTTCCAGTATCATGCAGCCCTATTGTGTATGCTATATGGCATATGTTGTTTGTCTCATACATGCAAACACATGGTGCTAATGTGCTACTCTCATCAGGCCACAAGATTCCTCATGTTAAGGTGCCAATAAATCTTCATGATTGTGCAACGGTGGGGATTACCCATGCCACTTTTCCAAGTGTGTCAGTGTATCAGTTACCATGGCAATCCACTGATGCCTCAGTTCCAGGAACACAGTGTGTTAGCCCCCTTTCAAAACACACCCACACCCACACATACACACACACAACCCTCCCCCCATTGCAATGTGAGTTAGCTTTACTCACCGAAAAGCCCCTCCCTTTTGTTTTGAAGTGGAGCACAGAACAGAACAAGGGTTGGAGTGATGGAGGAGAGGATGGAAAACTGCATGAATTAATGACATAGAGTAGGACAGAGAGGCCATGAGCAAGAGGTTGTTGCGTTTCTTTTCGGTAACCAAAACCCACTTTGAAATTCACTCATGACATGAGTAAGACTTAACACTTCCGTTAGTGAATCATAATTCAACCTTCTTGCCAACATGGTGCATGTCTTCCATGGTACATGTATTGAGCTGTTTGCCAATGAAGTGAGAGAAAATGCAAAAGAACTGTACCCCTAACAAGTACTGTTTTTAAATAGTCTTAACAGCCTTTCCTTATTCCTTTATCTCAACAAGCAGGGTTAAATTAAAGACTCAAGCTTTACTACAGTAATACTAAATCATGAAGGGTTTGTTTTACCTTCTGAAATTGTTTGGTAGGACCCTTAAAAAGATAGTGACATGAAATAAGAGGGCAGAAAATGGAACATGGGGCAAGTGCCTGTACTATATAAGACAATATATACTGCTCAAAAAAATAAAGGGAACACCTAAAAACACAATATAGACCTCGATGAATTAAATATTTCAGCTAAAAATCTTTATTTATTAGACAGAGGAATGTGTTTAGAGCAAAATAACCTAAGAATGATCAATGGAAATCAAAATCATTAGCCCATTAACGTCTGGATTCAGAATCATACTCAAAATCAAAGTGGAAAATGAGAACATAGGCTGATCCAACTTCTGTGGAAATTCTTCAAGACGATTCAAAATGAGGCTCAGTAGTGTGTGTGGCCTCCACATGCCTGTATGCACTCCCTACAACGTCTGGGCATGCTCCTGATGAGACGACGGATGGTCTCCTGAGGGATCTCCTCCCAGACCTGGATCAGGGCATCGGTCAACTCCTGGACAGTCTGTGGTGCGACATCGCGTTGGCGGATGGTACGAGACATGATGTCCCAGAGGTGCTCGATTGGATTCAGGTCCCGGGAACGTGCAGGCCAGTCCATAGCATCAATGCCCTCGACATACAGGAACTGCTGACACACTCTGGCCACATGAGGACGAGCATTGTCATGCATGAGCAGGAACCCAGGGCCCACTGCACCAGCATATGGTCTGACAATGGGTCTGAGGATCTCATCCCGGTACCTAATGGCAGTCATGATACCTCTGGCTAGCATGTAGAGGTCTGTGCGGCCCTCCGAGGATATGCCTCCCAGACCATCACTGACCCACCACCAAACCGGTCATGCTGGAGGATGTTGCAGGCAGCAGAACGTTCTCCACAGCGTCTCCAGACTCTCTCACGTCTGTCACGTGTTCAGTGTGAACCTGCTCTCATCTGTGAAGAGCACAGGGCGCCAATGGCGAATCTGCCAACCAAGATGTTCTCTGGCAAAGGTCAATCGGGCTGCACGGTGTTGGGCTGTGAGCACAGGCCCCAATTGTGGACGTCGGGCCCTCATACCATCCTCATGCATTCTGTTTCTCACTGTTTGAGCAGAAACCTGCACATTAGTGGCCTGTTGAAGGTCGTTTTGTAGGGCTCCTGCAGTGCTCCTCCTGTTCCTCCTTGCACAAAGGACCAGATAGCGGTCCTGCTGCGGGGTTGTTGTCCTCCTGCGGCCCCCTCCACGTCTCCTGGTGTACTGGCCTGTCTCCTGGTACCTCCTCCATGCTCTGGACACTGTGCTGGGAGACACATCAAAGCTTCTTGCCACAGCACGCATTGATGTGCCATCCTGGATGAGCTGCACTACCTGAGCAACTTCTGTAGGTTGCAGATACCGCCTCATGCCACCTCTAGTGGTGAGGGCACTAGCAAAATGAAAAACTAACCAAAGATCGGCCAGAAAAGATGAGGACAGGCAAATGGTCTGTGGCCACCACCTGCAAATCCATTCCTTTTATAGGGGTTGTCTTGCAAATTGTCTAATTTCCACCAGGTGGAAATTAGACAATTTACCAACAGGTGAAATTGATTCACAAATCAGTGTTGCTTCCTAACTGGACAGGTTGATATCTCAAAAGTGTGATTGACTTGGAGCTACATTGCATTGCTTATGTGTTCCCTTTATTTTTTTGAGCAGTGTAGATGGGCCTTGTCTTTGTGACTATGATGGACTATGCAGATATAGCTTTACAGTATATGTGACATAAAAACGTGTGTGTGTGTGTGTGTGTGTGTGTGTGTGTGTGTGTGTGTGTGTGTGTGTGTGTATCTAAACTTAGCACAAAAAGTAAGGAAATTTGTGTTTGGTAGATTATTTCTTTGTTGTAACAATGCTTCTTGGCAACAAATCTTATATCAGGCACCTGATTGTCAGCACCTGGGGTACCAGAAGCTCAAAACAAGAGTCAGTAGCAACAGCAAAATAAGCTGTTTGGCATTGCCAGAGAAGATTTGGCAAATTTTTCATGGGCGCAACCCACATACTCTGCTGCTCATCTCACAAATGCGTGTTCCTTACAAATGTGGCACCATTTAAAAGGTAAATAAACAGGCTTTCCAACAGTATAAGATGTATTGCCAAGAAGCATTGTTACAACAAAGAAATAATCTACCAAACACAAATTTCCTTACTTTTTGTGCTAAGTGTGTGTGTGTGTGTGTGTGTGTGTGTGTGTGTGTGTGTGTGTGTGTGTGTGTGTGTGTGTGTGTGTGTGTGTGTGTGTGTATATATATAGAATGGGTAATATCTAACACATTGCATTGACCTGTGATTACAGCAGCGATTATTAATCAGATGGATGTTGTGTTTGGTTCGTAGGGCCACCACTAACAACAAGGTGAAGGAGACCGTGGCTCTGGAGCTCAGCTTTGTCAACTCCAACTTGCAGCTGCTCAAAGAAGAGCTGGAAGAGCTCAACAGCAACATGGAGGTCTACCAAACTGAGAGGTGGGCGGCTACCACGTACGTGCGCACGCACACACACACACACACACACACACACACACACACACACACACACACACACACACACACACACGTGTGCAACTGTACCTCATTACTATTTGTTCTTGGCATTCCAGGCGGGCCAGCCTCAACCTCATTAGACTAACAAGAACTATAATTAGAGAAAATGAGCAACCATTGCATGCTCACACTCTCCTTCCTGTGTGTACGTGTGTGCGTGCATGTGTGTAGGAGGATTCATGTTTCCATCTATGTGTGTTCTAGTCTTGCACATCTACAGAGTTTTTTCCCCTTTCCAGGCCTTTGTCACAGGAGGGACAAATCCCCTGATTAGAGTGATTTTAATAACCTCATGGAGTAAGTGCATGTTTGTGTGTGTCGTTGAGGGAAGGAAGGCCTTAAGGGTTAATACTTGGCTTTGGATTTGCTTATTAGGGGGATGAAGGGCTGTTCACTATGCCTGCTGTGTTTGGGGACTGACATATGGCAGAGCAGACTTGACTCTAGATATATGCCTGGACTGCTTCCTGCATATCCTAAACATCCCTACTATATCCTCAAGTCACGTACTGCAACTCTGTTTGTGATTGTGTGTGCTTAATGATTATTTCTATTTTTTTTGTCAGTGAGACAGTTAATGTTCCCATGATCCCGCTCGGCTTGAAAGAAACCAAAGAGGTTGATTTCACTCTTTCTATCCAGGTGATGAAATCCTCTCCTTCTCCAACTCATCCCCCTTTTGTCTCTCCATGTCTTGTGTGCAGACCAGAATAAAACCATTTTCCAATACCTTTTAGATATTCAAAAATACGCTAAACGTGTTACTCTGTTTCCATCTTATTTTGCAAGCATTTATCTCTCCTTTTCTTCACTAGGGGCAAGGGTATAGCCATCTTACATCAGCATCTGTCCCTGTGTAATTTCAACTAATTTCACTGTAGCTTTTTTATGGCAGTTGCTTTCACCATATTTTCACTGAAAATTTCAAACCAATATATTCCTTATCCAATGGACTCATGCATGGAATTTGGTTAAAAAAAGAAGCAAAACTAAATTAAGTTTACTGTCAGTGACATTTCCTTTCTTTTCATCAAAACCTTCATAGATCCACCATTTCAAAGGAAACATTAGAAGACTACTTTAGATTAGAGGGAAAAAAGGCTCCCCTTCTGTACTGTAGAACAAGATGGGACTTGTTAAAGCCAACACTACTTGAATGGTGTCATTGTATCAACCTCTGTCTCCCCTCTCTAGGATTTCATCTGTGAGCACTATGGAGAAGACTGCTCTCTCTATGACAAAGAAATTAAAGAGCTGATCGAGCTCAGGCAGGTAAGAGTAAAAAAAAAAAAACACACCCACTGACTTCCATGTAGATTATTATCTAGAGAAAAAGGCTATGCCCTCTTGAGGTGTATTTGGAACTGCAGGGGAGATTGTGCAAAATTATTTGATGGCGTTTCAGTGATCGAAAAACCTGTTCCTACTTGAGGTTTGTCATAGTAGGTTTTCACAGTGTGAGTTTTAAATAAACTTTAGCAAATTTCTCATCATACGGTGACAGCTCGGACATTATTAACACAATCACCAGTGTCACATCTTTTACTATAAATCTATGGTTATGTATGTCCTATTAATTGTGAATCTCGTCTTTTTGGTCTTTCACGGTTATTTGTATGTGTAGTTGGAATTGTGATTACAATGAGTTGTTGTTGTCTTGGCCAGGCCATGCGCACCCCCAGTCGCGACCAGGCTGGTCTGGAGCTGCTGATGGAGTACTACAACCAGCTCTACTACCTGGACCAGCGCTTCTTCCCTCCAAACAGGAACCTTGGGGTGCACTTTCACTGGTCAGTCATACACAGCGTTTTCACCACTAGATGATTTATGAATGGTTCAATTTGTGTTCAGTTCTATACAAACAACAGTTTGGTATGAATATACACTGAGGTGACAAGTAGGACTCTGGATTTCTGTATTCACTCCTATTCATTTGTGAACAACTTTAATTTTATGATGCATGGGAATGGATTTGCTAATTCATGGGGGTGGATGCTATTTACGTGTACTCATGCAAATAAAGCAACCCTGTGACTGATAGGTGAGATGATCACAAATCACAAAAACAAAATGTGAATGTAAGTTAAACTGAAGAGTGATTTCTTGGGTTTGCAAACACACATATTATAGTAATTGTTTCCATACTCTTGCCTTTCTGCCAGGTATGACTCTTTGACCGGTGTTCCATCGTGCCAGCGTGCCTTGGCCTTTGAGAAGGGCAGTGTGTTATTTAACATAGGTGCCCTGTACACACAGATAGGGGCTCGGCAGGACCGTTCTGCCACCGCTGGCATAGATCGGGCCATAGACGCCTTCCAGAGAGCCGCAGGTACTGAAATAACACACTGAATACACAATAAACACGCCACTGTCTTTTTACAACTGTATTTTACCACAAACTGTGTGTTGGCATGGTGAGAGCAGCAGTATGTTGTTTTTTTATTTTTTATTTGACTGGGTCACAAGGTTGAGGCACTATTTACTCAACAGTGCTCTTGTTTTACACATTTCCAGCATGTTTAATGTTGTATTGCCTGAAAGGTAATACAACAGTGTGTGCCTATGTTTTGTACATGTTTACTTATATGTGCTTGTTTGTGCACATGTTTTGTGTTGGTGTGTCGCAAGGCGCATTTAATTACCTGAAAGAAAACTTTTCCAATGCCCCAAGCCTGGATATGAGTGGGCCTTCACTCTGCATGTTGGTGCGGTTGATGGTCGCTCAGGTGCAGGAATGTGTGTTTGAGCGTGTAATACTCTCTACGCAAGACACACACTTCACTTCACAACTCCGCTTGGCACAGGAGGCGGCTCGGGTGAGTACAGTTAAATTGAGTCCGTGTTAATGTCATGTTATCACTACACGTTTTGTATAGTTTTTAATTCTGTGTGTTGGTGTATGTTCTGTAGGTGTCAGATGTGTACTCATTGGTACAGCAGACTATGTCCCAGCCCCTGGTGAAGGACTATGTGCCATTTTCCTGGGCCTCCATGGTTCAGGTGAAATCTGAACACTTCCGTGCCCTCTCTCATTACTATGCTGCTGTTGCACTCTGTGACCACGCACGTGAGTACCACCACTACAGTCTGCTCCGTACTGCTCTGCTTAGAAACACAGACAAGTAGTAAACACTGCGTCAGCTGTGTTTTGTGTTGATAATAACAAAAAGCCCATCATGTCTAAAGTAAACTTTTTTTTTGTCCATAGTAATGTCGAACTGACCGTATACTTGCTGATGACCTGTAGTACTTTATTTGCTGTACATGCATGGTCAGTGTAGCTGTGTTTCTCTGGGTTATTGGTATTTTCATTGGCCGTGACATAAAGAAGACTGTTTACACTTGCATGATAATAGCAGAGAAGGGGGCTGTAATCAACTGTCATCTATGCATGTAGTAGCGGACACTTCTCCTCCTTTAATTGGTCACCTCGTAAAAGAAAATTTAGTCCCTGGCAAGTTCTCCACAGTTTTAGAAACTGCTCCATTCTGACAACACAAGTGGTCAGTCTTCCTTTTACCATTTTTCTCTCAATGCATTAAAGATCATACTTTTATATTGTGCAACAGATAGTCACTGGATTGTTAAAAATACCCAGTACATTTATGATTGTGTGAACTGTCAACCAAAGAAAAAGAACCAAACTTCATCTCTGAGGTTTTTATGTCAGATTGTTACCAGTACCCTCCGAGCCTGACGTCTTTACTGAAGAAATGATAGCTCTTGTTTGAGAATTGTGTAGTCTGTATGTGTTAAACATGTACGTGCTTGTGTTGTTGCATGTATCGTTGCATTAATATTTTGGTTTTTTTTTCTTCCAGAGTCTTCTGAGGAGGTAGAGGAGGGGGATGAGGAAGCAGACAAAGTATTTTTCCAGTTCCACGTCAGTGCTCCTGCAGGGTCTCCTATCTGTCAGCTTCTGCGAGACCCAGAAGAAAGACGAAAGCTGGGTTAGCATGCATATACATATATGTACACATGGAGATGGAAAAAGCCTCGTAGATGTGCAAGACTAAGACACACAAAGATGGAAAAATGAATCCTTCCACAAATCACAAATGTTTACACATACACACAAATTTGTGTACTACAATGTCTTGATGTACATTGGTGTTATTATTTGTGCTTTGTTTCATCGGATACATGTCATACTAAGGAAAGAGTTTTCCTCGGGTCTTTTTATAATAGCTTGTGGCTCAATTTCCATCTTCGTTTCAGCCCTACTCGGTTTACTTCTAAAGCATCCAAACAGAGATATTTAAGGTGGCTAGAGGAAGAGTAGTCCCTTTTAATTTTTCTGCTACATCTCTGTGTGTGTGCTTGTGCATTTGCATGTGTGTATAGGTAAAGCTCACTTGAGACGTGCCGTGATCAGACATGAGGAGGCCATGCGTATCCACAGTCTGTGTAAGATCTTGAGGAAAATGGACATCCTACAGGATGTGCTTTCTCTCATGCACAAACGCTCTTTAGACAAGTACTCTGAGCTGGACAGAGAGGACGACTTTGATGAGACTGCCGAGGCTCCAGAGATACAGTGTAAGTTTATTTCTTTTTTTTTATAGCTCACATAATCAACAGCGACAATGAGGCTGCAGAGAATATCAGCAGTAAATAATTGACCATTTGCTAAATTTCTTTAATGTCAGAGGAAATATTGCTGTTTGCAGACTGGTCGATCACTGTGTCAATCTTTATTTTCCAAACAGTCAATTTTGTGTTTCTTATTTACAGCTCTAACCCATCAGAAACCAGACGTCACGCCTCCCAACTTCGCTAAGGTTCAAGTTACTGACATCTTCCAAAGGCTGGTGAGAGATGCAACACTTTCTTTTACATTTGCTAAACTGTGTGAAAGTAAGAAGACCTCCCATAGCGTCAGTCTTAACTCCACAGTTAGAAAAATTTTGGATATGAAGAAGCATAACTATCTGGCCTCATTGCTTAAGCCTATCTTGAAGACATGAGTCATAATTGCAGTTAGTTTGCAGTTACTATGAACAGGTGTTTATTCCAATAAGGCTCTCAGAACAAAAAGAAAATGACTTCCAACTACCCACTGCTACAAATAATTGTGTAGGAAAACACTTGCTACATTGTTGAGCATTATGGTGATGGTGATGATGATGATGAAGGCAGCACATTTGCTGTATTACAGGGTCCTCTGTCAGTGTTCTGTGCGCGGGCACGCTGGGGCCCCGTGCGTGTGATCTGTCTGCAGAGAAGAGAGGGTGGTCTGGGTCTTACACTGAGAGGAGATTCCCCTGTCCTAGTGGCAGGAGTGGTGCCTGGTGGCTGTGCTGCGGTGAGATGCCACTTTACTTCAATTTTTTTTTACACACACACGTATGTGTGCACATGCACAACTGTACTTCTGTCTTTGTGCGGACTCCTCATTGTCTACATTCATTTCCTAGCCCTTAACCCTAACCTTAACCATCAGAACTACCCCCTTTACCCTAACCTTAACCTAATCCTAATTCTAACCTTAACCCTAAACCCAAATCCTAACCCTAAAATAGACCCTTAAAGTAATGAAGATCAGGCAAAATATCCTCACTTTGCAAAGATGTACTCACTCTAATGGTTAAGAATCTTCTTGATATTGTGTGTGGGTGTTTAGGAGGCAGGACTGAGGGAGGGAGACTACATAGTGGCAGTTGATGGACAGGATTGTAAGTGGGCCAAGCATGGGGAGGTGGTCCACATGCTCAAGAGCTGCAGCGACAGAGGAGTGGAGCTCAGCGTTGTCACGCTCCACTCACACGATACCCAGGTAAAAGTGTGTGTTGTATGTTCAGGCAGTTTATGTTTTCACATATTCTGCTTTGTGCATGTCCACCCATTAACTGTAAGTGGGCTTTTTGGGTTGTGTTTGGTTCTTAACAGGTGGACAGGAGGTCAGTCATGCATTCCCACAGCAGTGAGAAGGAGAACACTCGTCAGCGTCTGCTGGGTGGAGCCAAGGGCCAGAGTTCTGCATCCCTCCTCAACTGGAACAGGAAAAAGAAGAGGGAAGGGGGCGGGGTCTCTAAGAGACTAGGAAGCACTTTCAGCTTGTCATTCGGAAGCCTGCGAGACACTGAGGCGATGTACTAAGATGCTACCATGCAGAGGAACCACTCAGGGAATCACAGCTATGGAACTGGATGTCCACATGTTCGCCCAAGACTTTTATGTTCCACACCAAACCGCAGATTGCTTCAAATCTGGCAAAATGGAGTTGTTTTACAAGATAGAAGAATAAGGGAAATATGTCTCAAAGCCAAGACAGTCCTGGGTAAAGGAATTTTAATTTGATTAATAGTCATAGGATTTTCTTGCCTAATTAAGTAGTCCATTTAATTGACGAATTGCTTTTCCTGCATAATTATTGTATGATTGAATCCATAATGAACACGTGGCATGTAAAAGGCTAACACATGGTTTTGAATTATATCTTGTTGTCGAAGATATGCTTGTGCTTTCTTCAGGAAATCTACCTAAAGGCAAAGTTAATACAACATACAGCCCCCAGATTACAGCACTTTTAATTTCTAGGAAAGTTGTTCAGAATATGCAGAATTTAGAAGTAAGGAGAGAATCACTGCAAGCTGCTCCACTAGAATATATAGAAACCATGTCAATGTGGCAGGATATGGAAACTGCTGAGAAAACCAAGTATAATCTGACAATGATTTGGCTGTTTTTTGTTTGTTTGTTTGTTGTTTTTTTTTTGCATCTTGCATAAAATCCCTCAGAGGCTTCTGTGGTTGCGCTGTGATTTAACAGTCCCCTGTTTTTGCCCAAGACCCCTCTGTAGCTTATCATGGATTTGGATTAGTTTGTTTCTCTATTGTCACAGTAGTCTGTACTTGACTGAGAAATAGACACAAAGCTCCCTCCTCATATATGTTTTCTTTGTTTTGGTCATCTTTTTAGAAGGGTAAGATTGCCCAAAAAGCACTTCACTTGTTTGATATATTAAGTGATTAAATAGTAGGACTCTAAAAATTCAGCCCTCATAATGTTTCTTTTTTTTTCTTAAGGAATTATGGTAGAAAGACCCTTTGGGAAAGTATGAACTTTGTGTGCTGAATAGGGCTCTATCTGACAACTATTTTCATTATCTATTAAAATACTGATAATTTTTCAATTAATCGTTTAGTCTATGAAATGTCAAAAATAATGGCAGGTGCCCATCACGAGTTCATGGAGCCCAAAATGGGGTCTTACAACTGTTTACTTAGTCTGACCAGCAGCTAAAAAAAACCCTAAAGTATTCATTTTATTATGATATGAATCAGAATTTTTACTTCTTATGTGTCTAAACCAATTAATCAGTTACCACAATTATAACTGACCAATGTTCTGTCAACTGACTAATCAGTTAATTGACTAATTTTTTCAGTGCTGCTGATGAATGAGCTAAGTTTTAGACATTCTTGTGTCTGCCATGTCTCTGGTAGTTTCTAAGAAAAGAGTTATTTGTGAAATTGCTGAATTATTTGTAATGCAAAGTCCTTGTTTCACTTGTATAGAAATGGACAGCAAATTTAAATTTCAAATGTATTAGCATATTTTTCAGCTGACCAGTAATATACTGGTCAGCTTACTGGTATCGGCCAATAGCTGCTGGACAGATATCAAAATGTTCTCCAGTATATTAGATATGATGACGTGATATGACGACGCACTAATTATGTGCCGATGGCAGTGAAAGGCGTTGATGGTCAGACAGGTCACACTACAGCCCACAAAGAAGTGTAGGCCCTTTTGATAGTTCCAAAAATTAGTTTTCACTCGAGGCAACAGTGTGGTAGTCAGCATTTTACAGGGAAGCTTTCAAGTTTCAAGCTGTTGTAGATCAAATGCAGAAGCAACGAATCGAAAATGTTATGCCGAAATAATTTCTCCATTTAACTTGAAGTAATTTGTGCTTACCTCCTTCAGTGAATGCAGACATTTGGAAACAGTGTAGTGTTTAGAAATAAATCAAGACAGGTACTAATAAAGCAGCGTGTTTTAGGCATCTGCGTCTGCACCAAGCATCACAGGTACAATATGATAAAGGCAAGGCTCAGTGTTTTCGATTTTTATTTTTCAAAGCCATCCAGCATGCCAAATTTCGCCAAAAGAGGACACTGTTACATAACCTCACATGAACAGGGACAACTTTTGGATCCGTGGAAACATAAAATCCCGGTGAAAATCAGTTTAAACCGATCTGCTCCTTTTAAAAAAATCTGGGTATTTTTTGGTGAAAATCCATAAAAACTGAAAATGCTGAGCCTTGGATAAAGGTTACCGCCACTAGTGGAAACAGGTAGTATTGCAGTGAAGCAAAAAATATCAGTATCACTATCGATATTGGCCAAAATGACCATGGAAATAATCGGATATCAGCAAAACTCTATTGTGCTGATATTGTGTATTGATATTGCGAATCCTTATTTTTCAGTATTGCATTTTACCCTTTTAATTCCTTAAAATATACTGTATATTAAGGAAACTTTTAGCAGATTGTTTGCCAAGATGTCAGAAGAAAGGCCTCAATCCCATGAGTTATTGTGGGATTTTTTTTTTTTGAAGAATTGGGTTGCTTGGAGAATCTGTGGTAACGAATGAAATTGGGTTTGAATGAAACCTTAATGTGATGTTATAGTCTTTATTAAGACAATGTTACATTTATTTGCTGTATTTTGCATTTTGGTTGGTCCATTGTGTTATTGTTTGTTTCAAATGTGGATGAGGTCGTAATCCTGCCACTGTATGTCACTATTTGTCCATAGTGGAAACCCTCAGTAAGACTGTTGGCTAAAGGCAGACATGTTTTCCACCTCACATAGTTATTGATTTTAAGTGTCTTTGAAAGATTTTGATTCAACTAGAATTTTAGCACAACATGCTGTCTGGTCCAACTCAAAACAATGCCACATATGTTGCTATGACGTTCATATTTGTGTGTGTGTGTACAATTTCTGTGGTGTTGTAGATTATGTATGATCTATGATATTGTGTTTCTAATTGAGAGCAAATGTTTTTTTTATGTTTGTAGCAAATACTTGTTTCCTTTTTTCCAAAAACTTCTGAACATTTCTAATTAAACTTTTGTCAGAGTTTGCACTTTTTTTCATGTATAAATACAGTAAAACTTATTGAATGAATGGTTCATTGGCAATTGTGGTCTACTGTTGTTATGATTTGTTGCGACCAACAGGGGTCAGTATAACCTTTTATGACGAGCTGCCCAAATCTGTTACAGGACAGAAAACAGAATTATTGTTGTTTTCTGAAAGTTGGTTGGCCATGCGGGCTATGCGCCTCCACCAAAAAACCTTCAGCTAAATAAATAAATACACTGCTCGATAAGTAGGCAGTCCCCCGCAGCTATCTCAAGTCTGTCAGGGCCTCAAGCCCCCCATGCATAAATTCACACTGGTGTTTATTCTTCTGTGCAGTCCCTTGTGTGCATGTATACATGCAAACACACAAACACACAGAGGTGCTGTGCCGGCTGTAAATTTAATGAAATGTGTGTTCCCCCGTGACCCTCTGTGGAAGAGTGCTTCTGTGTTTCCTCTCCACAGCTAATCATTCTTCAATCAGTCATCAATAAACAAAGCAGCTGGGAGCTATTGACAGTAGAGCCACATTTCTCCAGGGCCAGGTGATGATGGCTACCTGTGTGTGAGGCGTAGTGTGTGTGCATAGTAGGAAACAGCTGTTTCCTACTATGTATGCTGGATAAATAGAAAGTTCACTACAATACCCTTAGCTATAGCTACAGGTAATGTTTACCATACCTACTTCAATGTTCGTTCTGTAGTTTTCTAGTGAATGAATTTAATGTTTTTAGTTTGAATTATTTTTGTCCATTTACTAAATAACATCTAACTGCACGTAAACACAATATCTGTATTTTTATATGTGTAATATTACTAAGTCCCTTGTAAATCTGAATTTCAAATTTCACCCATTGGCAGTGCTTTAATTTCTACACCCTGCAAACCTAACTGATGTTCTCTCAGATGAGTATTCTGTGGTTTGCAAAGATGTTGTGGAAGACATTGATCCTGCTTGTTCAAAGTCCTGACAATGTTGTGTAAAAATGACAGATATCGTATTAATCTGGACAACACGTTACCTTTTTGCTAAGACTTCACAAAAGTAAATCATATGTTTTAAAATGTGAACTTTTACTCTATACCTGGAGCACTAGTAACTGGGCTTAACCACCCTTCTGACACATCTCTACTAACAAGCTGTGTTGTCTGTTTGTGCCAAATCGGCCCACTCTTGTTAGCTGCCAAACTGCATTACTGTAAAATTTTAAAGGCCCCACAGGACTGTCAAAAATCTGTTTGGTATTGTGTTGCAAAGAAGGAGTTTTGGAGGTTTAACTCCAGGCAGTAATCATGTTGGTCTTCTCATAAATCTTTTTTGTTATATTTTCAGAAACACATTTAACAGAGTATCAAATCGACAGCAGATTTAGATTGCCACCGTTGCTCTATTTGAAATGCAAGGCTACTTAATGTTCTATGATAAAACATCTACTTGCAATGATGATTGCAGATGAAACTTGTGAATTTCTGTGTAGGCTGTTATCCCTTGACAGAATCGCATCAGTCATTTGTGGTTAATTTTGATCTTCACAGATTTTTGGAGTGAAACATTTGACACTGTTCACAGTTACCTTTGAAGCCGAGGGCAGTATGACGCAATCGTTAAGAAGAAAATGTGAGAACCGCCGTGCAGAGGAAGCCCCGGAGAAAGCGCTGGAGAAGGAGAATGAGCGAAAGTGTTTCCAGGAGCAGGCACAGCAGAAGTTGTCCAGCTAGATGGCAGAGCTGCAGATGGCCAAGATGCCTCTGGAGCAGGAGGCAGACACTCGCAAAAAAGAAGAAAAAAAAAACGCCTTCACTTGCACACGGAGGCCCAGGTGATGGAGGATGTGCTTGTGTCAGGCACGGATTGTTCAGGCCCTGGAGGCAGAGAAGAAGAAGCTGAGCAAAGACCTGGAGGAGATGGGGAAGAAAAAAGCAGCTAGAGAATACAACACTCCCAGAAATGTTCCGCCACGTTCGGATGCCATGAAGCTGTCACTGATGATTGAAGAGGCCAAGATCAGTGCCAAGATAAAGCAAAACACTGCTTCAGGAGACATAAGAACTCTGACCATGAGAACTGACCCTTCCTAAGCCCCGCCCCTTTTTTCTCTGCACTCCAATAACAGTTGAGCAGCACTGGTACCTGGCAGAACCTCGATCAACTTTTCCATTTCCTGTTAGATATGCTATGTGCCAGGCTCGTCTATGTTGAAAAGGAAACCAAATTCTGAAGATGGGTGAAGATGGCCAAATCCCCTCCTAACACCCCTGCTCCTCAGACTCCACCTTCCCAGGCAACTGCAAGGAGCTGATTGGCCAGACGCTGGCCCTGCTATGCAGCTGTAACAGGTCAGAGGACAGCATGGCCAACAGGTTAGCCTCTGATCTATACCTGGTGTACACAGCAATTCGAACAATTGCAGCGCTGTACAACAACCTGGATCTGGATGATGACAGTCAAGAGAATACTTTTGTGTGTAACATGAAGGCCCAGATTCATCTGGTCAAGGCAAGCCATAGAGGGCTGTGTTTATTTCCATGCAGTGGCTGACCAGCATCAAGCCCATTTCTGGTGCACCATTATTCAAGAACCAAGTCAAAATGATGGTTGGTTTCTTCCAGCTCCCCATTCAGAGCTGTGAATCTGAGATCACTTCTATGGTGGCAGAGGCACAGAGGAAGAGTGGTGAGTGCCTGGATGCAGCATTTCCGGCACTTGGTCACTTGGCAGCATTGACATGTATGCTCGTGAACACTGCAGAGCTAAGTGCCTGGGCCACGGGCAAGGCATTGGCAGCCATATCTTTGCTGGAAGGAAACAATAGGGGGGTTGGTTCCCTTCTGGAAGAGGGCCGTGCTATCTCTAAGGAAATGCTAAGAAAAGCCCAACTGGCCTATACAAGGACCCCAGCCCTGCAGAGCCTTAAATCCAACACGCTTCGCTTAGTCTGCACTCTACAGAGCTTTAACCATTGCAAAATGACAGAGAAGGAGGCCAACTCGGACAAAATGGGGGAGGCTGAGGAAGCAGATAATGAGGTCTCCCACTTACACAGACCGAGGAACACGGCAGTCGACCTCTACCAGTTTAACCAGGCTACCAGGTGGCTGCACTCATCTCTGCCCTCAGAGGTAAAGGGGGTGATAACAGTCTCAGTGCCTGCAGCGAAGCCATCTCCTCTTCAGCGAAAGCTGTTGACGAGCTATACAGTGGTTTGCCTAGGACAGCAGTATGTTGTGCCTCCTCCAGCCTGCAGCTGCTCTGCATCCAGAGTGCAGTGGAGGCTTGAGATGAGCTCCATTACACTTTGCAGGACCTGCCCACTGCTTTTAACCAGCAGGGGACAGGAGAACGCAAAGGGTCCTCTGGCTCTTACAGCTCAGAGTAGAACGGTCCCTAAAATCCTGTACACCCTTCTTCCAGGCTTCTTGTCTAACGGCAGCCTTCACTTGTTCTGAGTTATAGGCGTGATTAGGTTATTCGTTATCCTCCATCAGGCTATCTGAGGCTGTTTCTCCAGTCATGTTTGTTTTTGTTTTCTTTTGTACCTTTGCTCTTGGATCTCCCGCAGCACATTCGGTTGAATTTGAGATCGTAGATACATTTGAAATGGGGAGATTGGAGACAAGACTATTCACCAAATGCGCAGAGAAGTTACCAATTAGAGACACACTGAGTAGACCTTGAGAATGTTGACTGTACGGGAGCATCGTTTTCGCATTACAGCTTATCAGTATACTAAATTCTCATTGCATATCATTGGCAGGTAAATATAGGGAGAATGTTTTAAAACTGTCCCCAGCTTGTGTTGGACACTTAATAGCAAATGTAAAAGTCTGTTAAAACCATCCAATGAGCAGGACCAGGGGCCTCATGTGTCAATCATTACTGTGGGCAAATTTGTTTGTACACACCCATGGGATTTTTTAGCCCTGAAGTTTGTCTCAGAGACCAGTATAGAACCTGGGTAACCCCTGAATTTAGACACCGATTGGCCAACACTGATGTCTTTGCAGGCCTGAGTGATTGCTCGTTGCAAGAGGGAGACAATAAATGTTAGGAGGAAGGAATTACAAACGACGATCATGCTTTGCTGCTGGCTGTCAGACAATCTTAATCCCATGGGTGTGTACGAACAAATTTGCCCATAGTAATGATTCATACATGGGGCCCCTGGTGTTTTGTGAATTGATAAATAACTCCTCAGCAACTTCACACTTGTATCACACATCACAATTTGCACTCAGGAGAGACTTGGATTTTGCATAAATCTGGATCTGATACATGTACTTATCTTTGCACAACAATGAGAATTGCTTATTTTTCATTCTGTCTTTGCAGAAAAAGCAACTGTTGTGAGACATTAAATCTGTATGTTGGTAAAAGTGTCAATTATCTGGTAACTTGTAAATTTACATGGGTTAAAAAAAACATTGTGCAGACAGACCTCTCTGAAAATAATCACAGGCAAGCAAGTACAATGCTAATACCCATGGATTAATGGTTGCTGTGGGTTTTGTCCCTTTGGCTCATGTATAAGCAAAGTTGAGCAACGTGATACTGATGACCAAACTGATCAGAATGGGGGTGGCACGGTGGCGCAGTGGTTAGCGCGGTCGCCTCACAGCAAGAAGGTCCTGGGTTTGAGCTCCGGGGTAGTCTAACCTTGGGGGTCGTCCCAGGTTGTCCTCTGTGTGGAGTTTGCATGTTCACCCCGTATCTGTGTGGGTTTCATCCGGGTGCTCCGGTTTCCTCCCACAGTCCAAAGCAGGTCAGGTGAATGCAGGTCAGGTGAATCAGCCGTACTAAATTGTCCCTAGGTGTGTGTGTGTGTGTGTGTGTGTGTGTGTGTGTGTGTGTGTGTGTGTGTGTGTGTGTGTGTGTGTGTGTGTGTGTGTGTGTGTGTGTGTGTGTGTGTGTGGGATCTGTGATGGCCTGGCGTCCTGTCCAGGGTGTCTCCCCGCCTGCCGCCCAGTCACTGCTGGGATAGGCTCCAGCATCCCCTTGACCCTGAGAGCAGGATAAGCGGTTCAGATAATGGATGGATGTATGGCTGATCAGAATGGACCTTTTTCAAAAAATCAAGGCTGACATACTACTGCTTCATCATAGCAGGATAAAGATCAGTTCTCCCCGTTGCCCGCAATGTTAAAAAAAAACACCTTTTGTCACCTTCGATCCTGCCTGTGATTGATTATTTTGTGTTTCAACACAGCAAATAACGATTCAGGTGCTGACATAACTTTACGTTTCTTTTGCAATACGACTACATGGCTAGAAAAAAAAAAGGTGATTTGATCAAGGGCCACAAATTCTAACAGCCCTGAAATTACCATTAGCCATGGTTTTCCAGTTAGCATTTTGTGACCCTTGATTAAAGTATTATTTTGTTTTTTTTAGCCATGCAGTCGTCTGACAAGAGAAATATTATGTCAATGACAACACCCAAATTGTGTTAAACGCCGTGTTGAAACACAAGATAAGTGATCACAGACGGCATCGAAGGCGAGAGAACGTTAGCTTTTTCACATTGCGGGTAACGGGGGGAAGAAGTATGCCGGCCATGTTTCTGAAAATGTCTATTATGCTTTATATCTTACATAAATAAAGCAATAACAGGCGTATTTTTTGCACATGGACATACGATAGCCCTTTCCGTACCAGATAGGATGGGTGCGTGTGCATGTACACGCAACAGGTAAGGGTCCCTTTACGCTGCCGTCAGCAAAGGACCACCACTCAATCTTCCCGAGCTTCTCCGGCAGCCAATCAAAACCCCTGCTGGTGACGGACAACAGAAAGGGTGTCCGAGTGGTTCTATAAGCGGATGGCAGCTTTCGCACCCTGGCGCCACCGAAGCCTCCAGCATGTCAGGTACAACCCGCCCACGCACAAGTACAGCACACACACACACACACACAGATACACAACACATAACACGCCAGGCATCCCACCCGCACAGAGACCGGGGGGGCCAGGAAAGCTGCTGAAGGAAGAACAGGGCATCAGGTAGGGAAACATTGTGGTAAGTATTTTATCACCGGGTCACCGGGAGGGCATTTTGGCCCTTTGCTAACCATGGGGTGGAGTTACTGAGCGGTGGGAACGACAACCTCCACGCTCTCTCTGCGTTTTGTGCCGCCCGGACGTCTCCGGCCTGACTGTAAGCGAAGACGAGCGGGGTTCAGATCGCCTTCTTTAATCTACTTTCTGGTTTTCCCCTTCCCTTTCTATTCTCTGGCTGACCTGCCCGGCCCCTCCACCCCACCCCACCCCACCCTCCGATCCTCTGCTCTGCATTCTCTCGTACTCTTTGTTATGGAGGTCTCACAGGATGTATATTTCATGTGCGGCTCTGGAGGCTTTTACCATTAATTATACAGAAACACTAAAGTCTCCATTTGCTGGACAGATGTTATTTTTTACTTAAGGAGAGAAAAGGGGACTGTTCCATAATTCAGAGGTAATCCTGTCCACCCGGAGTAAATAAATAAATAAAGCCAAGCAGAAAACACAAACATGCGTAGACCCCTGTGCGCTCAGACATGTAATACATGCAGCGCAACACACGCACACAATCCTTGGCCACGCAGTGTTCAGCGTGTGAGTGCTCTCAGTGTAATAAATATGGAATAGCTACTCTCTATTATTATTTCATCTTTTATTAAGCCTACCTCTGTAAGGCCCGGCGGTATTTCCACAAATCAAACAACAACAAAAAAACCCATGTGACTTCAGAAGACATCTGTCATGATTTCTCTTTTTAAATAATAAATGTATTAACATATTTAGAAATAAAGTTCAGTATGAACTACATTAAATACCTTGGAAATGACTCTGTAACAAGTCAATCTCCAAAAAAAAAAAAAAAAGGAAAGGTCAAAGTTCAAGTAAAAAATAATTGGATCAAATGTGAATAAGTGTGATTAGCAGCCATCTTCAGTTAAAACAAGGGAATAAGGGTCTCGTGAATGCTGTGTTGTAAAGAGCTGAGGGCAATGACACATGCTATGAGTCTTGATTTCAAGCCTTGGAGGTTTAGGGTCTTGGGACTGCTCACTTACCCTCCCTCCGGCTAGCGGGAATCGCACCCCTGGGTCAGTGGATGACCCTTATCCACACCTCCCGAACAAACTGCACTGTACACACACACACACACACACACACACACACACACACACACACACACACACACACACACACACACACAGTAAAAAGGGTAGGGATTGGCTGGAGGGGGGCGTCGATGGAGGATTCCCATCGTTTTAGAGAGGGATCTCATTAAAAGTGTATGAGTGTGTCTGTCTAGGAATCAAGACACCCGCTCTCCTTCTCGGTGGATAGCTCCACGTGTGCGTCTGCGAGCGTGTGAGTGTGTGTGTGTTAGGGTATGTTTGCGTGTGTGAGTGTGTATGTGTGTGTTATTTATTCATGTTTAGGGCATCCTGTGGTTGACGTTACTCTCTCTCTCTCTCTCTCTCTCTCTCTCTCTCTCTCTCTCTCTACATATATATATACACACACACACATATACGCACACACACACACACACAAACACCTACCTACAGTCTTGACTTTATAAAAATCATATTCAGATACACAAACTATATATGCAATGCACACTCGAGCATTTGGGATGAGGGGGCCGTGCCTCAGATTTTCACCACAGATCTGATCAGTCCTGCCTGGCATCGATATGAGGCATCCAAGGGTGAAGGAGCCAGTGGTTAGGTCTTACTGACCTGCCACGCAAGCAGTGTAATCCCTGCATCACAACACACGTTGTAGCACCCAAGACAGCAAGACGGGAGACAGCAAGACGTGCAAGATCATAGATGTACAGAAAAGCGTGGCACTACTGTGGAATCAGGCTAAAGGACATACAGGAGAGTAAGCTGAGAAGTGGAAGAGTACAACACAAATTTCTCTGTAATAATCACAAACACGTTTTTATTTTCCATTTTCTTGTTCAGATTTTGAAGAATTTGGGCTGATTCTGCTGTTACGTCCCAAACACAACCATACCAACAGAACCAGGACTTCACGATAAACCATCCAGACTTGGAAAGTGTATGAAAAGGCATCGACCCCATGAGACGATGGAGGATGCAGCCACTGAGTCGTGTTTTATCAGTGGGCTGCACCACTTGTTATGTGAAATGAGCTAGAATAACCAAATAACCAACTATTCTTAATAATTTACAATGCAATCACTGAAATTTTCACGATAGATAATTACTTGTGGTGGGCAATGACGTCATCAACATTTGACGTTAAGGAGAAAGAAAAGGACCCACTTATCTTAGAATGTATCAGTGTTGCGCATGTCTGTAAAATGGAGCAGTGTAAGATCACACCTTTGACAGGAAGTTGATAATAAAACGCTCTTTTTCATGTTCCCAAAGGAAGCGTGCAAACCGACTGCAGCCTCACTGCATCCACTAACTGCTACTGGCGAATAGAAACATCCAGTAAGTCATACAGGCGTTGCCTTGCACCCTCGACATTACACACAGGACGTGAGGGATAACTTAAATATCTGTTGGCTCCTCTAATGAGCGATCCAAGTCTCAACGCACGTTATCCAATACGGCCAAGTTCCTTTAAACCCAAAAAACAAAGAAGAAGAATGAAACATAACTTAAACCACGAGTTAAAATTATAACTTGCCAAAATCTTTTTCTTTTTTTTATTCATTATGGAGGTTTTTTTTTTTTAACTAAAAACTCGATGGGAACGGGGCAGCGCGAGCGACACTGCGGCAGGGTGGATGATGATCATCCAGAAGGGGGCGCTGCCTGCACGAGAAACCCAGCTGAGTCACCAGGCCGCAGAGAGGCCAAGCCCCGCCACCTTGCTGCTCAAGAGCTGAGTTGATAATTAGAAAATAGACCCCCCCTCCTCCCTCCCTTCACGAATTTGGCCTCTCATGGGGATCTCGTGCTTTCTCAGGTCCTCAGGTCCCACCAGTAAGTTACTGTGGTTTTCCATTCAGCCCGGTAGCTGTATTCGCCCTCTTGTTCCAGGTCTAAAACCTCCCCGACTGCAGGCCAGAATAACCGGAATATCAGCTGAATGGCCTGAACCGCCGGGTGTAGGATGCTGGTGGTGTCAGGGAGCCTGCCCTTACATGCATGCCGGTGCTCGGTACTCATCTGACACCAGTTCTACTCAGTTTTAATTTTGCCCACGCCAGTGTGCCTCTCTTCTTCTGGCTGTTACCGTAAGTGTGTCACATGTTGTGTTTACCAAAACGTACACCGTTGTCGCGAACGCAGGAGCAGAAAACTCCAGATTCTCAGCCGAACGAACGGCGCCATGTCCAAGTAGATCCCCAACGACACCTGCGAGAAGAGCCAGGACAGGAATACTCTCACCTCTCCACTAGGTGATATAGTTCTTAAGGAGCGTTCACCTCCTCTCCTCCCCTCTGAGGAATGTGTCTCCTGGGTGTCCTGGCTGTGCTCCAAGGACGGATGAAGGGGGAGCATCCGGTGTGTGCTCAGTGGCGCTGACAGCTGTCACTTTGGCTGGTGCTAATGCAAAGAGGCTAACCCGAAATGAGTAGGGACAGGCCCAAGGCTCAGCGCGTCACTGGCTGCCCCCCCCCCCCGCCTCTAACCTTCCCTCCAGTGCCCACAGGAAGAGAGTGGACAGGCGAAGAGTGTGCGTGTGTGTATGTGTGTGTGTGTGTGTGTGTGTGTGTGTGTGTGTGTGTGTGTGTACTCGAGTTTATGAGTGTGTGCGTGATAATAGCTGAGGTGTAAGGTGCAGGGATGGGGAGGGAGAGATAACACAGCGGATATAAGAGGGGTCGGCGGGGTCACGGTGTGGTTAGCACAGACAGCAGGGCTCTGAAAGCGATCTAGCGCCACTTCGGAGAGGGAGCAAACAAGTCAGAGAGAGAATGAGGGAATCAGAGAGGGAGGGAGGAAGAGAAAGAGGAGGGAGAGAGGGAGAGATAGGGAGAGAGAGCGAGAGAGACAGAGTAAGGAGCAGTAAGGGGGGATGATTGGATGATTGGGGAGAGGAGATTAGAGAGAGGAAAGGGGAGAGAGAGAGAGAGAGGAGGTACACATGCGGACAGGGAGAGATGGGATAGTAGAACAACATAGGTGTGGAAAACAAAAGAGAGGAAGAGGAGGTGTTTAAAAGAGAGAGAGAGAGAAAGATCAGAGGCGGGGCGGTGACACGGTGGTGTCAAGTGGTGTCTGTAAAAGAACGCCTGCTCATTATAACGTCTTGTGTCTGTTTTGGTGTCTCCCGCTGGATCTCGAGGAGCATCAGTCCTGTGTGTGTGTGTGTGTGTGTGTGTGTGTGTGTGTGTGTGTGTGTGTGTGTGTGTGTGTGTGTGTGTGTGTGTGTGTGTGTGTGTGTGTGTACGTGCAGCATGTCCCACTCTGTACATATCTGCAGCGCATGCTGAATCAGCTCGTTATCTGACGGTGCCGTAGACAGAATGGGTTTAAGTCCCCGCATCGCCGCCAGGCCTTTCGCTGTTTCATCTACTGTTTGTGTTCGACATCCCTTTCTCTCACTCTCTCGCACACACCCACACACACACACACACACACACACACACACACACATACACACTCACACACACACAGTCAAGCCTCACAAAGGTGCGTGAGAGGAAAAGTTGGACCTGATGTCATAAAAAAGTGTTGTCTCCAGTGAGACGTGGAGGGTTTTTGGTAACATTTTCTATGAAGCTTGCATCTATAACAACCTATAAGCATCTATAATGCCCTATAAGCATCTATAACGCCCTATAAGCATCTATAAGTGTAGCCATTAGTCATTGTAGTATTCATTATAACCATGTATACGCCCTCACAACACCTCATAACCACCTTTATGATACACTATGTCAATTTAAAACGGGTTTATGCATTATAAATATGTCATCATTAGCCTGTTTATCTGTCAAATGTCATAATGCATCATAGCCAACTTGTTTTGCTGAAGTTTTGTCGAGATGCATAATGACACTTCAGTGCTATTTCACAGTCGTCAGCCATAGCCGTTAGTTATTGTAATACACATTATAGTAAGGTATGGGTGTTATAGATGCAATAGATGCTTATAGGGCATTATAGATGCTTATAGGGCGTTATAGATGCAAGCTGCATAGAAAGCGTCACCGGATTTTTTTTGCAACCCTGTTCTCAAACATTAATGCCGTCTCAGTTTGAACGTATCCATTTGGTGTCGTTTTTTAGGCTTATATCTTGAATCCCTCTTAACAGACCCCATAACAAAACTCCCCCCGCTAAAGACAACACCGGTGCAGCTGAGCCTATTAAGTAAGTGGAATGTCAACACACCCAGCGAAGGTTCGAGGGAGGGATGACACTCATTTAGGGATAATCCCAATATAAAAAAGAAAAAACTGGCACATTTAAACCAACATCCCCTGGTAATTTGAGTTTGGGGCCTACAAGGCCTTCTCTGGTTCTGATCAGGATAATCTGCTTGTAATAGGTGGATTACAGCAGGTTAGAGAGCTTTCACCCTTTAGCAGAGCCCCTTGTGGGCCCAAACTCCAACTCATTAACAACCTAATGCTTATTGAAGGGTTCCTTCCAGAACCACTGGAACCAGCTGGACCCCACGGGCAAAGAGACACCTGTCCCTTTGTCTTCAAGGAAACAACTATAGGTTGAGTATAGTTGTTTCTATAGGTTCAATGTGTGTGTGTGTGTGTGTGTGTGTTGTGCGTGTGTGTGTGTGTGTGTGTGTGTGTGTGTGTGTGTGTGTGTGTGTGTGTGTGTGTGTGTGTGTGTGTGTGTGTGTGTGTGTACCAGGAAGATAGACCTGCTGATCATGGCCGATGACCCTTTCTTTTACACAAATGCAAACACAACAATACCCCCTCCCCCATACACACACACACACGAGTGCTCACATATTCTCCCTGACATAACATATATATACTAATTCTGTGGCACTTCATTCCCTGCTACCTCCAACCCCCCACCCCACCCCATCCATCTACCCATCTACCCCCCCCCCCCCCAGTCCCTTCCGCCGGCCAAATAGTCGGTGTGAAATGCACGCAAACGTTTAAATATTTCAAACATTGCTCTTGCTCACCAGTCACCCAGCCACACGGCCTGGCATGGCACAGCTGAGAGAGAGGGAGAGAGAGAGAGAGGGAGACAGAGAGAGAGAGAGAGAGAGAGAGGGAGAGAGAGAGACGGCGGCGACAGCTTCATAAATAGTCTATGAGGAATGGCCCCTCCTCACCGCAACCTGTCAAAGGCCCACAATGATTTATTGATTTCTTTATTTGTCACATAAAAAGGGAAACTCTCCCATCACCTCTCTCTCTCTCTCTCTCTCTCTCTCTCTCTCTCTCTCTCTCTCTCTCTCTCTCTCTCTCTCTCTCTCTCTCTCTCTCTCTCTCTCTCACTCTCTTCCTTTTCTTCCCTTCTCTCCTCCTGTCTCTCCCCAGACAAAAACCAGCAGAGGACAAATCGTCACTTGACAGGTTGAATAGCGGGATTCCCTGTGTGAAGTGTGAATGGGTGCGTGTGTGTGTGTGTGTGTGTGTGTGTGTGTGTGTGTGTGTGTGTGTGTGTGTGTGTGTGTGAGAAGCTTTTGTGAATGTAATTGTCTAACGCCATCTTGTTCTTTCTTTGCTTCTTTCTTTCTCTTTTTCTTTCTTTCACTCATCGTTGTAAATCATATAAAAAAAATGTCCTCCAGTCATAGTATTAACCCTGCAGTTGGTGCCATAAACACCACTGGCTGAGATGAATTGTTGCTAATAAGATCCACTCAGTCAGTGTCACAATCAGCCGTCCCACCAGATTCTAATACTGATGACAAAAAAGCAGCTAAAAACACATTTATAAAGATGACTGTTGAACCACAGTCACATCATGCAGTCCCCAAAACCGCAGTCCCACCATGCAGTCCCCAAAACCACAGTCCCACCATGCAGTCCCCAAAACCACAGTCCCACCATGCAGTGCCCAAAACCACAGTCCCACCATGCAGTCCCCAAAACTACAGTCCCATCATGCAGTCCCCAAAACCACAGTCCCACCATGCAGTCCCCAAAACTACAGTCCCACCATGCAGTCCCCAAAACCACAGTCCCACCATGCAGTCCCCAAAACCACAGTCCCACCATGCAGTCCCCAAAACCGCAGTCTCACCATGCACTCCCCAAAACCGCAGTCCCACCATGCAGTCCCCAAAACCGCAGTCCCACCATGCAGTCCCCAAAACCACAGTCCCACCATGCAGTCCCCAAAACTACAGTCCCACCATGCAGTCCCCAAAACCACAGTCCCACCATGCAGTCCCCAAAAGGCAGCGGCTGAAGGCGGGAGTCCGTCCACTGTGGACACAGGGTTGACAGAACAATGAATATTTTTGAGGTTGACATTTTCTCACGAGGTACCCCTCCCAACCTTCGGTCCGTCCTCCCCTCCCCTCCTCAGCTCCCTCCCTCCCCATTTATTAAGTTGGCTCGCCTTGCCCCCCCCTATTCCACCATCTACCCAAACATCTGTAGATTTCTCTTCTTCTTCTCCTCTCTTCACCCCCCCTTCCCTCCCCTGTGTGTATTTGTCTCCCCCTGCATGTCTACCTGTCTTTTGCCATTCCCCCGCTGTCATCTGTCCCCTTGTCTCTGTCGCTGTCTGTGGGCTGGCAGGCTGTCGATGAAAAGCATCGGCTGGCGGTGGGCACAGTCGATGACCCTGACAGTGTGCAGTTATCGTTCTAATTAAGATGCCACACTTGAGTTAAACCGCAGCATTAGGATTTGATGGGGAATTGATCAGAGTGTCAGAGGCGGAGCAGCAAAAGAGAGAGATGGGGAGGGAGGGTGGGGTGGTGGAGGGGGGGGGTAAGATCTACTGTAAAAGGGTAGCGGTAAGGAAAAATGATAAAATAAGAAAGGGTTAAAAAGAGGTTTAAAGGGGACAGAGAGGGGGAGAGCGAGAGAGAGAGAGCGAGGGGGAGGGGGGGTCTTACCCCAGTAGTGTGGTCAGTGGTATATATAGAGTTTGCCATCTCTTCTTCTGGCTGTAAGAGACAGAGCCAGCTCCTCAGTGATGTCCAGATTTCCCAGAGGGCAAAGGTTAAGATAAACCTTGCCTCTACTTGAACATCATGTCAATACACTTAATGACACAGGTTTTGTGTTTGTGTTTGTGTGTGTGTGTGTGTGTGTGTGTGTGTGTGTGTGTGTGCACATGAATAATTGCCTGCTTCTGATATGTGTGTACATGGTGTTTAGGCATGCGATGTGGCATGCATGCATGTGTGTGTATATGCATGTGTGTTGTCTGTACTTGTGTAGCTGCTCATGTCTATTGGGGCTGACACATATCCACGTGTCTGCACTGTATCTTTACCTTTACTGTGTTTGTGTGAGAATGCACACTTGTTAACTGAGACTGAACAGCTGGATTGGCTGAATTTGTCTCTCACATCTGCCCCACACTCATAAAAAGACATAGCCCCTACTTCTCTCTCATAGTAACGTAAGTATATCAACTTTAAAAAGACAGTATACAACCACACACGTGCCACTATACACACTACAGGGATGTGTTGGACTGTTTCAAATTAGAAACCATACATGCACGATTACACACACTAAAATAACACTGATGTGTGTTCTGATGTATATGTATGTGTGTGTGTGTGTATATATGTATGTGTGTGAATATATACACTACCGTTCAAAAGTTTGGGATCACATTGAAATGTCCATATTTTTGAAGGAAAAGCACTGTACTGTTCAATGAAGATAACTTTAAACTAGTCTTAACTTTAAAGAAATACACTCTATACATTGCTAATGTGGTAAATGACTATTCTAGCTGCAAATGTCTGGTTTTTGGTGCAATATCTACATAGGTGTATAGAGGCCCATTTCAAGCAACTATCACTCCAGTGTTCTAATGGTACAATGTGTTTGCTCATTGGCTCAGAAGGCTAATTGATGATTAGAAAACCCTTGTGCAATCATGTTCACACATCTGAAAACAGTTTAGCTCGTTACAGAAGCTACAAAACTGACCTTCCTTTGAGCAGATTGAGTTTCTGGAGCATCACATTTGTGGGGTCAATTAAACGCTCAAAATGGCCAGAAAAAGAGAACTTTCATCTGAAACTCGACAGTCTATTCTTGTTCTTAGAAATGAAGGCTATTCCATGCGAGAAATTGCTAAGAAATTGAAGATTTCCTACACCGGTGTGTACTACTCCCTTCAGAGGACAGCACAAACAGGCTCTAACCAGAGTAGAAAAAGAAGTGGGAGGCCGCGTTGCACAACTGAGCAAGAAGATAAGTACATTAGAGTCTCTAGTTTGAGAAACAGACGCCTCACAGGTCCCCAACTGGCATCTTCATTAAATAGTACCCGCAAAACACCAGTGTCAACATCTACAGTGAAGAGGCGGCTGCGGGATTCTGGGCTTCAGGGCAGAGTGGCAAAGAAAAAGCCATATCTGAGACTGACCAATAAAAGAAAAAGATTAAGATGGGCAAAAGAACACAGACATTGGACAGAGGAAGACTGGAAAAAAGTGTTGTGGACGGATGAATCCAAGTTTGAGGTGTTTGGATCACAAAGAAGAACGTTTGTGAGACGCAGAACAAATGAAAAGATGCTGGAAGAATGCCTGACGCCATCTGTTAAGCATGGTGGAGGTAATGTGATGGTCTGGGGTTGCTTTGGTGCTGGTAAGGTGGGAGATTTGTACAGGGTAAAAGGGATTCTGAATAAGGAAGGCTATCACTCCATTTTGCAACGCCATGCCATACCCAGTGGACAGCGCTTGATTGGAGCCAATTTCATCCTACAACAGGACAATGACCCTAAACACACCTCCAAATTGTGCAAGAACTATTTAGAGCAGAAGCAGGCAGCTGGTATTCTATCGGTAATGGAGTGGCCAGCGCAGTCACCAGATCTGAACCCCATTGAGCTGTTGTGGGAGCAGCTTGACCGTATGGTACGCAAGAAGTGCCCATCCAACCAATCCAACTTGTGGGAGCTGCTTCTGGAAGCGTGGGGTGCAATTTCTCCAGATTACCTCAACAAATTAACAGCTAGAATGCCAAAGGTCTGCAATGCTGTAATTGCTGCAAATGGAGGATTCTTTGACGAAAGCAAAGTTTGATGTAAAAAAAATCTTATTTCAAATACAAATCATTATTTCTAACCTTGTCAATGTCTTGACTCTATTTTCTATTCATTTCACAACATATGGTGGTGAATAAGTGTGACTTTTCATGGAAAACACAAAATTGTTTGGGTGATCCCAAACTTTTGAACGGTAGTGTATGTATATATGTGTGTATATGTATTATATGTGGGTGTGTATGTGTGTGTATATATATATATTTTTGTGTGTATATGTATGTATGTATGTATGTATGTATGTATGTATGTATGTATGTATGTATGTATATGTATGTATGTAAGAGCCAGCAGGTACAGTAGGTCTCATGCATTAGGGTGGATACAATGATGTATATTCATGCAGCTCAGTGCACACATCCAAACATGTTTTATGGCATCTTACATATTCTTATACAGAGCTCTACACACAACACTACATGCTCAATACGCTGAGCACACTATGGACTGGGCTGGGGGGGTGGGGGGTGGGGTGGGACGTGTCTGTTTTGTGTGTGTGTGTGTGTGTGTGTGTGTGTGTGTGTGTGTGTGTGTGTGTGTGGTGGGGGTGATTAGGTTTCTAGTTTGGGTGGTGGTGGTGGTGTGTGTGTGTGTGGGGGGGGGGGGGGGTGATTGGTGTGTGTGTGTGTGTGTGTGTGCCCGAGTCAACATCTACATCACGAAGAGCAAATTCCCTGCTTCACTTGCATCACAATAATTGACTGCAATTATCTCTGGCAATTAATTTCCGACAGGCTTTACAGGCCCGGGCTGCCCGAGTTTGGACAGCTCTCTTACTGGGTCAATACAAATGTGAATAGAGAAGCACCTGCGTCTGTCAGACGCCTGCACCACCCTCTAGCTCTGTAGCACCATGCAAAGCCAGGACTCCAGAGAGAGCATCAGAACAGGATCCATTAAACTCACAAAGCACAATAACAGTAAATGTGGCTTCGTCTTGTTAATACTTAGGTATGAATTTGATTAAATTTAAATGATCACAATGAGCAGTGTCTCCCCCCCCCCTTTCTTTTTTCTCCCCAACTTGATCAATTACTCGCTCTTCCGAGCCACCCCGGTCGCTGCTCCACCCCCTCTGCCGGTCCGGGGAGGGCTGCAGACTACCACCTCTCCTCCGATACATGTGGAGTCA